>NW_021635489.1:0-67392 GCF_004799145.2 Neltuma alba
CCCCTTGGCCTATTTCTAGTTTCTTTTCTCTTTCTGGGCCCTTGAGACTTTATTGAAACCTCTAACTTTGATTACACCTAGCCTCTGAAAACTTTTACTTTACAGTTTAGTCCCTAAAACTGTTTTGACTTCCTTTTTCATCTTTAGGACTTCTGCTCAAAAGGGGCTTAGTAACCTACTTTCTTTAGGCTACTTTCAGGGCTTTTTGGCCTAAAAATTGAGATGTGACACTTGTTTTGTTATTTGTTAAGTTCAATTGCATCTTACTAAGCCTACACTCTTAGTACCAAATTAACATTGTTAACCAACTAATTGGTTAATTAGATAAAGTGTCTTTGAACTTAGCTTATATTGAATTCACAGTTAGATTGAACTCATAGAGGTTTTTTAGCTCTTGACCAAACCTAGAGACCTAACACATTCAATTGGAAGCTTCAAAAACATGAACAATCAATTACAATAGGTAAGAGGACTATAAGGCAATTGATTATTCACTAAAGGCAAATCCAATATAAGTAATTAGAATCCAGATCAGGCATACCAGAACCAATCCTCAATACATATATCAATTGAACTACAAGTAACATACACAGAGTAGAAATTGAAATTAAGCACAACTAAACTTCCGTAAGGCTCTAGAAACTCAGAATAGCTTCATCAATCATCAAGGAATAGATGAATTCAGCCGTTCATGACTGGAAAACAGCTCAACCGAGCCTCTGGTCCTCCAATAGCCGTTGAAAATTAATATGAAGATGGAGATGGATAGGATTATGGAAGGAAGGAAGAATAATCAGCGAAACGTGATGGAATGTGGCTAAAAATAGTGTGGAATGGTAGATGGGATGAAACAAGGTGGAGAGAATGAAGAAAAACAAGATTTGGGTGAGAGAAATTTAAATGAGACTGATCTCAAATAGAGGCATGTGATCTGGTTTTAAATATGAAAGTCTAGTCGTCTGCCACGGTGCCTAGCCAAAACGGTTTCGTTTGAATTAATGATGTTATGCTTCTCATGAGGTGAATTCGTCGTGGTGCTTAAGCTAATCTACTATGGCATCTAAGACAGAATGACCAAGATGTTGATAAAACTACCTGAAATGCATACCAACCAAGGGATATATATAAAATCACACAAAACATACAAAAACACATATAGTATATAACAAGAGGGGTTATTATATGGTATGTAAATTGTAATAAGAGAATTGTGAGGAGAGTTTTTACGCCTCTCGAATGTACATTTGAGTTGTTCCTTTTGTGTAGGTATGCTCCATAAGACTTATACTCCGTAGAGCTATATTTTCAATTGATCAATACATATTCTCTATTTTGGTCTCCATTAAAGGTATCGAAGTCGGGTTGTGCGAGTGGAGGTATTGCTACTATCAAATGTGATCTGGCCACTATAAAATCCCTAATGGAAAATTGCTTACTAAACTTCAAGCTAGTTAGCATGTCGCTAGGAAGGAGAAGTTCTCTTACAACTCTTTTTGATCCTAAAATGGCTCATGTAGGTTCTCTGATCATTAAAATTGAGAGTAAGTAGAGGTGGTGGTACCAATTTCAATAGTTCCAATTACTGTAAATTCAATCTTCCTTTGTTCCCTTGCGATGAGCTTCTTGGGTGGATTTTTCAGATTGAATGTTAGTTTAAGGTTAACAAGGTCGCTAATTCTAACAAGCTAGATGCAACTGTCCTTTGTTTTGAAGATCATACTCTCAACTAGTTTCAACAGAAGGATATGAGATCTCCAGTAATTGACTGGAAGGAGCTCAAACATGATCTTGTGCTTGTTTTCATCCATCACAATGTAGAAATACTTATGAGATGTTAATGGCTCTTCACCAACATGGTAGCATCTTAGACTACATCACACAGTTTGAGTTATTGTCCATGACATTAAGGAGCTACGATGAGGAGATCTTAATCAGTGCTTTCATGAATGGCTTAAAATTGGACATGAAAGTAGAGCTTTGATTGCTCCATCTCTATATGCTTTTAGAGTACATTGACATGGTTCCAAAGATTAAGGAGCGAAATTGGGTTTTGGACCATACTGCAGATCTAAATGGCATTAGACCTTCTCAGGTTTGGGTTGCAAAAAACGGGTTAGCTAATCGAGTTGTCCTACCCAATGACACTCTCTAGATTAGTCAAGGCCCTCTTGTCACACCTTACTTTATTACCCAATTTTATATCAGGTAGGGGCTTTTGGAACCATTTTCCAATTCATTAAGTCAGGGAATTTTGAATTTTTATATTTATTTTCTCAGGTTACTAGTCATAGTAACCCTAAATTTCTCTAAATTTTGAAAAATCATAACTAATTCTAGAAAAATCAAAATGATAGGGTTCCAAATCCTACTTGAAGCTTGCAATGAGCTCTTCAAGGAAAAAGAATACAATCAAAATATGAGTCCAGCTCATGTGTGCCCAGTTTTAACGTCAAGATGTATTGTTCATTTAGTCATTTTTTTCAATTTTCCAGAATTTATGCCCAACTTTGGAAGGGTAAAAATTTTTGTACAAAACTTCAAATTTTATGAAATGCCACTCATTTTAGAGCTAAAACTATAATATATTGGACTAATAAGTTTTGGCTCCATACTCTATTATTTGCTCAAAATTTTGTAAGGTCAAACTTTGCCCTTAAAAGGTCAACTTTTATCCCTTTTCAAGTAGAACTTATCCAAATTAAGCCATGACCATTCTAACATGATCCAGTCAAATATGTTAGTGAATTAGGTGATATATAAAACTTGAATTTATAAAATAAATAACCGAATAAAGCAATGGAGACTAGTTTAGAAAGATTTCATCAAAGATAAGCAGAAGAAAAATAATACAAGAGATTATACTGGTTTGGTCTCAACCACTTGACCTACTTCTAATCCTCAGAGTGACTTGGAGTTTTTTACTAAACCCCAAAATTCAATGGGCTTTTGGTGCCCTAGTACAGCAATTGAGCTCATCCTCAATCACTCCCCCCACTCACTGTAAGGTTATAGTCTTCTCAAGAATCCCAAATTCTTGAGTCACTCGTTGAACTCAATAAAATGATTTACAAACTCTGTTAAGAGTGTATATGATAAACATTGAAGCTTAGTACAAAAAACGGAGTATTAAATGCAAAGATTACTTTCAACGGTTGGTAACTTGCTTTATTCACTGCTTCATTCAATGCTCTTCGCGCCATTTATAGTTCGAGACTTTCAATTTTCTATTAGACACAAGAGATTGTAGCCGTTGGGATATCACTTGCATATGTTTGTAGTTGCAATGGTTGTTTGTAATAAATACACTTCTGACATAGTAGCTTGAGTCTATAATATAACCGTTGTGCTTCGTAATCTGCAGAAGTGTCTTGGTAGAGAAGTAAGATTTCTTCAAGAAGGGATATGAGTGAACAACAGAATAGATGATGATCTCTAAATTTTAATATAAGAAGTGAAAATCATGAACCCAAGATCAGATAATTAAAGAGTCAAATTATTGAAGATCTTATCGATAATCCATTAATCGAGAAAGTTATCGATTAAATGAAAGAGAAGCAATTCTAAAATGTAGACTCACTTATCGAAGACATTATAGATCATACAATTTATGGAATAGGTTAACGATAAATAGTGGAATATAGTCAAAGTGAAGTTATAAGGAAAATTCATGTGAAATTAGTTCAAAAGCTTGTATCTTGAAACAGGTGCCTTTGTCAGTTTTTATAAGAATATAAGATGATTGATGAAGGCTGAGAAAAGCTTGAAGATAAGATAGTATCATATTTTTTGAATAGTATCGTGAAGAACAGTTTAAAGAAATGTGTTTGATCTTTATGGAACAGATGATCGATAATTCACTTTATTCAACAGCTTATCGATAATTGAAGTAATTGTGGAAAACCACTTTAAACAAACTTATCTAAAACGTTATCGATGAGTACTTGATCAAACAAGTTATCTGAAAATCTATCTAAAAGACTTTGACAGAGTTAGATAGAAAAACATGACATTAATCGATTAGATGATCGATAAGTGTAATTATCGATTATATGATCGATAATTGTGATTATTTGATTGATAATTGACCGAGTAAAATTTGAAGTAGAGAAATATAGAGTGAAGCTTGATCGAACACATTATCAAACAATGTAACAAGATAAACTTAGATAGTTTTAGAACAAGTTATTGATAAATATGATATTCGATAAGGTAATGGATAATTCCAAAAGTATTCTAAATAGATATGGCTTGAAGTGATCTTGCCAATAATCTGTCACGTGATCAATAATCTCACTTATCCCTAAGGTTATTGATAATAGCTTGTTAACCATGAGAAATTTATCCTTTTTACTTGATAGCTTATCGAACACTTGAATTATTGATCAAGTGATCGATAATTACCTAACAGAAACCACATTCAAGCAAGTTTACCAATGATCAAATAGGTGATCGAAAATATGTTGATCTAACAAGTTATCTAGCATAGTGGTTATACAAGATGTTATCGATAAAACTTAACAGTATCTAAACTCACAGAAAGTCAGTCATTTATCTAACACGTGTTCGATCAACCCAATGATCCAACTTATGATCGAATAACAACTTAACATGTACGTAAAGAAACTCAGCTACTTATTTTGATATCATCAAGACCTTAAATCTAACATTCTCTCCCTTTTTGTGATGACAAAACATAAGATATATAAAGCACATAAAACACAGGAATTAAACAGTTGCCAAAAATTCATAAAAACAGAAATATTAACAGAGCTAAAAAGCAAGTAAGCTGTTAATTAACATTTAAATACTAAAAGAGTGAAAGAGTCATCAACAAAAAATCAAATTGCTATAACATTGAAAGAAGATAAAGAAAAACTAATCTAAATCTAAATCCATATCCTTCTCCCCCTTTTTATCAGCATCAGAGATAGAAGATGTGGAAGGGATAGGAAGATGAGGTAAAGTAAGAGGAAGGGGAAGTGGAGGTAACTAAGAAATTAGAGAGAAAGCTTGAGAGATAGGTGGGAGAGGTTGAGGATGAGAGATAGGAATAAGGGCAAGAGAGGTTGGGAGAGGAACAGTAGATGAAGATGAAGAAGGAGAGGTAGGTACAGTGGTAAGAGGAGATGGAGAAGGAACTGAAGTGGGTTCAGGTTTAGGCTCAGTGTAGGGAGGTGCAGCTGGATGAGTAAATAGATCCTCAAAGGAGAAGAAAGTGCCAAAAAAGTTGGATATAGTGAGTGGACTAGTCTTTTAACTTCCTGAAGCTCTTTGTCAATGGCATCAAATCTTGAGGAAACTTCCTTTTCCAATATTGCCATTGCTTGTCAGTGAAGGTCGAGAACCTTATATAGTCCTTTAAACTTTCTATCAGATATTTCTCTATATTCTTTAGCAGTATTATACTGTCTGCTCTCAAAAGCTTAAAGTTCATTCTGAAATAGTCCTTAGATGGAAGCTCCATAGAAAGACGGTGCAGAGGTCTGGGTTGGGTCTACAGAGGACTGAACTTCATCTTGACCCCTTGAGGCACTGGTGGCTGGCTGTTTCCTTTTCCCTTTCTTTGCCTTCTTTTGTAATTGATGGAAGGGCTATGGAATCCTCATTTTGTTCAATTGAGTAGTTTTAAAGAAAGGGATTTTCTTCTTGGTGTCTCCAGGTTCGAGGTGGAAAATGTTATACACTTGGAGAAAATATGAAGCTAATTAAGGGTAAGGAATGGGGGTTGCCTTGGATTTGAACATTGTGAAGTTCTTGATCTTGCTATAGATTAGTGCCCCAATGTTGATCTTCTCCCCACTTATAATTCTGGCCAGCAGTATATAATTCTCTTGGGTTAAATGTGAAAAGCTCCCTGATTTATTGCCTATGTTCCTAGAGTAAATAAAGCGGATTATCCTAAAATAATCACATATTTGGCTAGGGGGAAATCTATGTTCTCTAAGGTATGTATCACTCTGCATTATAATTTTATAGGCCTTTACAGGATTCATTTCAGGCCCTCTTACATGCTCCTGAGTACCCAATAGTTCATTAATCTTCACAGGGTCTAGTGTGATAGTTCGGCCTCTAAGCTTGGTGGTGATAAAGCTTTTTATTAGTTTTTCCTTTTCATCATATGCATCATTCACCTCCATCTTACAGTAAAACCTCCTAACCACCTTTGGACAGTAATCCCCTTAAATGGTTAACCAATTCGTGTAGTATTCTATGGGCTCAGACAAATCCAACCTAATTTTCTCATTTTTCTTTAACATTTCTAAGTTTACAGAAACTACTGGACAAAATTTTCTTATGGTAAAGTCAGTTTTGTATTTTCCTGAGTTTACCGCTTCATCTAACTTACCCACTAGAAATTCTTAACAAGATTAAGAGGGATTACCTTGAATTGGAGCTTAATGAGATACTCCTTTACTGGCCCTCTGTTTCTTCTTCTCGGCTATTTAGAAACTATCAGACCAATAGCACCATCCACAACTTTCTAAACGGAGATTTTTTCATCGGACTCAGTTTTTGATCCTTTAGAAACTACAAGCAGTTTGGATTTTAACCAAGTCTTTCTCTTGGTCAGATTTTCAACGTGCCACTCCTTTGTGGTTTATCTTGTCGAACTTGGGTCTGTACTTTGTTTTGGCACTTGATGGTGTTGTTTCTTTAGATGGAGTCCGCCTTTTAGTACTCTCTTCTTGACTTGAACCAGGTTGTTTAACTTGGGCTATTTTTGTGTAATCTTGGTTTCTGAGAGAAATGTTTGGTGATTTTTGAGAGAGGATGGGTTAAGCATTGAAAGAGCTTAGAAGGTGTTTTCAGATGAAGTTTTGTGAGAAATTTAATGCTCCGTTTGGATGAAGAGAAAAGTTAGGAGGAGAGAAAATAGAGAGAAGAGAAAACTGAAGAGAAAATATTATCTTTCTTTATGTTTGGATGCATGAGAGAAAATAGGAAGGAAAGAAAATGAGTAAATATGTGAATGACTAAAATACCTTTATTCTTGTATCAAAATGTATCATGTTATAAATTAAATTAAATATCATAATAAAAAAATCTTATTAGTGTTAATATCATTAAATAATTTAAAATCAAATTATTTGATAAAAATTTATTACCATGTGATTATATTGAAAAACCAAATAATTTAGTAAAAAATATTCTTTTTAAAGGTGAAAATAAAAAAAAAGTGGATAATTTTTTTAAAATCAAACATAATGAAATGATACAAATAAATTACTTATTATTTAAGATTATTAATAAATAGTAAAAATTTAATATAAAAGTTGAAAGAGATGAAGAAATTATACATATATATATATATTAACTTGTGCGGATTTCTTGCATTGTTCATTGAATGTAAAAGAATGGAGTTCATATGTAGCTTTTGATTTTAGCTACAATATAATGAGATAATCTTGTTGAATTATGAAGTAGTCATAAGTAAAAAAAAAAAAAACTTGTATTAAAGGTGGAATGTGATATTCTTAGACTATATTTGAGGAGGGCATACAGGGAATATAAGTTTTCTTCTCATTTTCTCTCCATATATGGAGAGAAAATTTGGAGAGAAAATAAAATGGGTCCCACATCCTATTTTCTCCTCTACTTTTCTTTCCTCTCACTTTTCTCCCCTCATCCAAATAGAGAAAAACTCATTTCTTCTCCTATTTTCCTCTTTCATTTTCTTTCCTTCCCCATTTTCTCTCCATCCAAACATGGTACAGGAATAGGAGAGATTTTGACCGTTGTTAGAAAACAAGGGTAACGGTTATCGAGTTAGGGTTCTGAAACAAACAAAGGAATTTCAAAAACATAACATTAAAAACCCTAAGAATTATCGATCAGATTATTGATTATGTGCATGATCGATCAGCCGTTTGATAATTTTGAAGAACATAAGAATACGATGAACAATTATGGAACACGTTGTGGAACAAGCATATAATCGAACACATTATGGATACTTTGCAGTCAGAAACCATACTTGCATGTGTTGATCAATAATGTTATCGATAAAAGAGATGTTCGATTAGATCAGGGTTACCTTTTGGACTGCTTTTCTGCTTAGGCACAGAATTTTCTTTCAGTTGATCAATCATGTGTTCAATAATCTAGATTATAGAACAAGTTATCCATAATTTGCCAAGTGACATTCTCCACATGCTTCAGTAATCGATGATCTAATCCATAAATGCTATTATCGATCAAGTGATTGATAAATAGAGCAACTTTTGAACTCTAATTATCGATGTCTTCTTTGAATATCTTCTTCTCTATTTATCTCTATTTTTTAATGTCAAAACAGAGTTTCCTGCAAAGTAAATTTCTATCCATTCTGATGCTTAAGTAAGCTTTTTGATCATCAAAACACTAAAACTAAATACTCAAAATAAAGAGATGTTATAGAATTTCCTACAACTCATTGGGATTTACCATTCTCAATTTTTATTTGAAGTAATTGAATTTCTGTTGGTCAAGGGGCTTCGTGAAAATGTCTGCAACTTGATATTCAGTAGGAATGAATTCTACCTTCATGTCTTTCTTTTGAACATAATCCCGAATGAAGTGATGTCGAATATCAATGTGTTTAGTTCGGGCATGATGGACAGGATTCTTTGATAAACTGTTGTACTCGTGTTGTCGCAGAGAATTGGGATTTCCTTTAATTTGATTCCCAAATCTTGTAGCTGCTATTTTAACCATAATATTTGAGCACAACAGCTTGCAGTGGCAACATATTCTGATTTTGTAGAAGATATGGCCACAGTGTTTTGTTTCTTGCTTGACCATAAAACTAGGAAACCTCTAAGAAATTGACATTGTCCACTCGTACTTTTTTTATTTGTCTTGTAACCTCTATGATCAGCATTTGAGTATCCTATTAAGTATTCTGCTCTATTCTTTGGATACCATATCCCCAGATTTGGTGTTCCTGTAAGATATCTAAGAATTCTCTTAACGGCTTTTGCATGTGATTCCTTAGGGGCTGACTGACATCTAGCACACATCCCTATGTTGAATTGAATATCTGGTCTACTTGCTGTGAGATAGAGTAGTGATCTAATCATTCTTCTATACTTAGTCAAATTCACATCCTTGACCTTCTCGTCCGTACCCAGAGAAATTGTAGAGCTCATTGGAGTATTTGCACCTTTTGCCTTATCGAAACCATATTTCTTTAGAAGCTCTCTCAGGTACTTCGTTTGTGATATAAATATGCCATTCTTCCTTTATTTGATTTGTAATCTAGGAAAGAAGTTCAATTCTCCCATCATAGACATCTCGAATTCTCCTTGCATTAACTTGGCAAATTATTGACAAAGATCCTTATTAGTAGTACCAAATATGATATGATCTGCATAGACTTGAACAATTAAGAGTTCCTTTCTATTTCTTTTTATGAAGAGTGTTGCATCGACTTTGCCTCTTTCCAAATCTTTTTCTATCAAAAATTGCTAAGACGTTCATATCAAGCTCTAGGTGCCTATTTCAATCCATATAAAGCTTTTTTCAATTTATAAACATGATCAGGAAGATTTGGATCTTCAAATCCAGGAGGTTGTTCAATGAAAACTTCTTCTATAATATAACCATTCAAAAAAGCACTTTTAACATGTATTTGATATAATTTGAAATCTTTTATATAGATAAAGGCTAAGAGTACTTGTATGGCTTCCAATCTAATTACTAGAGCATATGTTTTCTCGTAATCAATACCTTCTTTTTGATTATAGTCTTTTGCCACTAGTTTGGCTTTATTCCTAACAATTTGTGCAGATTCTTCGAGCTTATTCTTGAATACCCATTTGATGCCTATGACTGGATGGTCATTAGGTTGGGGTACTAAGTCCCAAACTTGATTCCTCTCAAATTGGTTTAGCTCTTCTTGCATTGCTGCTATCCAAAATTCATCGGATAGGGCTTTGTCGATATTGGAAGGTTCAATATTCGAGATAATTGCAAAGAAACACACTTTATTGAATACTTGTCTCTGAGTTTTGACCTCTTCATTGATTTCACCAATGACTTGATCTATAGGATGGTCTTTATTATGTCTCCAAGCCTTAGGTTTATCTAGATTATCTTGAGAAAACATTTCATTGGAATTATCTTTATTTTCTTTGTTTTTCACAAAAGGCATTTTGTTGGAAGACTTGTTTAGACTCAATTTTTCAAGACCTTGAACAATCTTAGCATCATCATCTAGAAGTTTTGAAATTGACTCAGTTTCAACCAACACGACATGAATTGATTCTTCAATAGTAAAAGTTCTTTTATTAAAGACTCAACACTTATTATTTCTCAAACTAGAGTTGTTGTTGGCAATTAAAATTATGAAAATAATGCCAATTTCTGCTAAAACTTAAGTTATTGTGAATAACTTTTCAACACTTGTTATTTTTTATACTAGATTTGTTATTGATAACTAAATTGTAAAATAATACCAGTTTCTACTAAAACTTAAGTCATTGTGAATAACTCTTCAACATTTATTATTTTTTATACTAAAACCTGGCATTGATAACTAAATTGTGAAAATAATGTCAATTTCTACTAAAAATTGAGTTAATGCCAATTTTCACAATTTAGTTGTCAACTCGAAAGCTCTCATGTGCATTGCATGGGTGTGTAATTTATGACTAATTTTGTCATAATTTTATAATGAACACAAAATTTGTTCATAGATTTTTTTTATGAAATGAGTGAAAACAAGTATTTATTGGGAAATTACAACAATGTTATTACTAATAACAAAAAAAAAATCCAATATGTGAGGGGTGCTGTATAGATGAGGTAAACACGGGCTGGAAATAGGAAATTATTGTTGGCGGCAGCACCTACAAGATAAAAGTTAATCCGAGTCACGTCCTAAGGACGCTGTCCTTAAGAGCTATTCCACAATCACAGGTGGATAAGGATGCGGCACTTCCAGGATTAAACGGATCCTTCCTGTAAAACACAGTGAGCAGAACAGCAGAAGATAGTAGTAAACTTAGTAGGTAAGAGAGCACACAAGAGGGGGAAGAGAGGAGCTTGAAAACTTTAGAGCTATGTCTCTTTGCACCTCTAGCCAATGCCTCTTATATAGGCTCCAAGATATGAACGTTTTCTTGCCTCTTAATGATAAAATTTCAGTTTTGAACTTTGAAGACATTGAATGACTTGATTGCATGATTTGAACCATTGGAGGCAAGGAAATGGAGCATTCCGTTTAAATTTTCAAAATCATCATTCAATATATTAAAAATGTTTAAAAGCTTTCAAGGTGTTGCTCCATTTTGAATTGATGATTAAATCATCCAAACGGTGGCATTGCGGTTTCATAATGCATTGAAATCGTTTGGCACTTTAAGTGCAATAAAAATCCACCGTTTGATATTTGAAATCTTCAACACCCATTAAGAATTTTTATTGCTCCATGTTTAAGGCATTAAAACTATTCAATTTTCAATTTTTCTTTATTAATACTCAATTTGTTTTTATCTTCCCACATTCCTAATTAATGTAGGATCCTTTCTTTGACACACCCAAAAAAAAATATTACAACAATTATGTATAGAAGGAGCAAACTACGTAAATCTGGCTTTTGATCCGTTCGTGCTGGAGATGAAGAATGATGGCCAGCCTAGGGTAGAGTGCAGTCATGAGAAGAACGATGATGTACATGTGAAAGATAATTAAAGCTATTAATGTAACCAGTTGTACGTGTGACGGGCTTGGGGCTTGGCTCCACTGTGGCTAATAGGGGAAGAGAATAATGGCACAGAGCAGGATATCTTCGAGCGGACGTTACATCATTTTGTGACAATAAATCTTTGGAATATCAAAATTTTCACCGGTGGGGGTTTTGCATTTTAGATTTTGAGAGTTGATAGGATACTCACGAATCCAATGACCTTGTTGGCTGCATTAGAAGCATCAGTTTGTATGAAAAAGGAAAGAGAAGGGAAGGATGTGATGAAAAAAGAAAATACAAAAAGAAGCAAGATATTTTTATATTTTTTCTAATACTTCATAACTCATTTAAAACCTTGTTCTTAGTAGCAATTTTGTGAATTAAACAACCTAAAATTATACTTTTATATATTTTAAGGTTTTTTATTGCAATTTTTTCCAAAACAATTGCTGATCACCAGACTACTCAGCGCCGGTTGCTGGCACCAGTTGGTGAGGTTGACTTTAGGCCTTTTAAAAATATAATAAAAGGTAACATTATAAATTTACTGATATCTTAAAATTCAATTTAGTTACTCTATCTCATTTGGAATTTGTTAAAGTCAGGTGACCTCTTTTGTTTTTTAAAATTCACCTCTATTTTGCTTTAATTTTCCTATATTTTAATGGACTTGCAAATCATGAAGCAAAAAGACAAGAAAATGGGGATGTGAACTTGGTGAGACCCATGTTGCTCTTGGTATGCTCCGGTGCTTGTAAAGTTCGTAAGGTCGATTTAATTCTTGAGGAAACTTTACTGCCTTAAAAAATATTTTTTGGGGAGGGGGGTTGTTCCTTCAAAAGTCGGTTCTTCTTTTTTTGACCAGTTTCAAAAGTCGGTTGTTACTGTGAGATATTTGTCACCAGGAGAAGTTCGCGTTATTAATTAATTTTCGTTTGCCCTGGAATCTCTCTTGCCTCAGTGGTAGAGTATTTCTTCGTTATTTTAATTTTTGATGGATAAAGGGAAAGCTGTGACGACTTTGACAACTTCGTTGCAAAAGCTCGATTTGAATCCCGGATCCAATATCAATTCCAAGCCCTCAAGTATCTTCGCCGACCCTCATTTTTCCGGTACCTTTCTTTCCCTCTTCGGGTATGGATTTATTATTTGATGTACCGTTTTGTGTCAGTATTTCGTGTTAGAGGTAAAGCCTTAAAATTTCAAGCTCTATGACGAAACCTACTTTAGTTTTGGAATTTTTTTCTTTTTTGGTTTGTACAGTCATGGTTTTCGTTGGGGATCGACATGATATTGCGAAAATAACTAACTTCAAAATGATGTTGTTCTGAGTGTTAGCAGTGGATAATATGGAAAGGATTTTGTGTTTTGTGCTTGATAGCCTCCAGATTTGCTGGACCAGTCGGCTTATGCCTTGGAGTTGTTGGCAGGCATTCAGTTTTTTACCTTATTCATCACACTCTTGACTTGTCATTTTGTTTTCATCAGCTCATGCTAATCTTTGATGATTGTTACACTGTGCTGGTTTTAGTTTTAGACTTGACAAGAGTGATCAAAATCTGGTTCTGCATACTATTTTGCACAATGCCAAACTATTTATATTGCGATTCATTTCTGACGTTAGGCTTGGAAAATGGTTCTTATATGTAGTCTCCCTACCTAAGAAGACAAAGCCTCCAAGTTTAGTCAGTTTATGCCTTGGAGTTGTTGGTAGGCATTTACAGGATATCATTGCTGATTTGGGTGAGATTGCTATCAACCTGCCAGCTGATATAAAGGTAGTGTACCAGAACACTTTCCTTTCATAAATTCTGAAAGTAAAAGTTTTGAGCATATGGCTAGTGCATTTCAGATGTAACATATAGCATAAGGACAAACCTCTCTATTTCTAAATATCAGAATTATTGCAATCCTGAGAGAATATATTGTTTTTCTTAGGTTAAAAGCTACCAGGAAATTTGTCAATTAATATACTAACATGAACCTCTTTCCTTCTTTGTGCTGTTTATCTGTTACTGGGTGACTAAGCCACTGGAAAAAGGGCCTTCTTTTAGTTCATAGGCCTTCAATCTTATTATTCATGGTAAGTGGTGTGTCGTGAAAGATGAGAAAGGTAGGAGAGAGAATTTTTCCTTAATAGTACTCTGAATTAAGTTACTTCCTACGCTGTCACTAATTACAATCTCATTCATTTTTATAGGTATCAGTCCCATCCCAAGTCTAATGGCTACTTTACTAATTAGCTATAACTCACTATTTCCTTTTCAAAAAATGATACATCAGTTACCCTGCGGGCCGAAAAACGCTTGATCTCAAGGGTCTGAAAAATTGAAAGTAGGGTGCTGTTTATGCAACTCGAACAGTGAAACCCAGCTTGCCTCTTCATTTGGTAGGCCTTGCCATTGAACCAAAATTTCTGTGATGATATGTCCCTTCTTTTTTCCCATTATTTTGTTTAAAATTCTTTTTGGTATTAATTCTGGAGTTGGAGTAGGCCAATCTTCTAGTGGATGGCGTTGCTTTATAGTAGGATCTGGACATAGCTTTAGTAGTGAGATATGGAAGGTAGGGTGAACTATAGATTCTTGTGGGAGCTCCAATCTGTAAGCCGCTGGACCCACTTTTTGTAAAATTCTGTAGGTCCCAAAATACCTTTTGGCTAATTTTTGCGGACTTATTGTTGCTGTAGAAATTTATCCATAGTGTTTTAGCTTAAGGAAAACCCACTGCCCTATTTCAAACTCCCTGTCACTCCTCTGCGCATCAGCTTTCTGTTTTATTCTATTAACAGCCCTGTTTAAGTGATGTTTGACCACCAATAGAGCTTCCTCCATTGCTGTAAATGATCTATCAAGCATTTCCACTGCTGCAGATCTTCTATAAGGAATATGGGCTGATGGTTGCTACTCATGGACTGATGGTTGCTACTTATATAATAACTCATAAGGAGTAGCTTTGGTTGATGTATGGAAAGCGGTATTGTACCACCATTCAGCCAAAGATAACCATTTGTACTTACCCTTTGGCTTTTCCCAACACAAAATGTAGATAGGTCTCTAGACAATGGTTTAAGACCTGTGATTGGCCATCTGTTTTGAGGTTGATATGAAGAGATTAGTTTCTGGCCAATCTATAATATTTTCAGATACTCCTTCTAAAAATTGCTTTTGAAAAGATAGGATCACTATCACTTATGCTTGCTTAATCTGTCAACTTCTACCTAAATAGCATCCTTCCTATTAGATTTAGGTAGGCCCTCAATTAAATACATTGTCACACTCTCCCAAATCTTATTAGGAATAGGAATAGGTTGTAACAGCCCCAGATATAACCCTTCACTTCTTGAAGCAGCTTTTTTCCAACAAAACAGCTTTATGTTCTTTGATAAGTGGCCTGCACACCTGAATGACCGCCTTGAGGGCTCGCATGAAGCCATTCTAAGATTTTCTGCCTTGAGGATTATTTCCTATCACCGACCTTCCATTTTTCCTCAAGAAAGTGCCATCCCAAGTATATTTCCCCACAGCTCCTTGTTGTTGCTGTAAATGGGAGATTGAGGTTTCTTAAATCACCATCATCCTCCCAACTCTAGTATTTCCAGCAAGAGTTCATTAGAGCAAGTAGAGAGTGTCATCTGCATAACCTCCATTTTTGGCATATGAGAAAGAGCATCGTCCACATTGTTGACATTTCCCTTCTTATAATGTATCTCATAGTCATATCCCATGAGTTCCCCAACACATCAAGAAAGAGGTCTTCAATTTCTGATCCAACAATATTTCAGACTTTGTTGATCAGTTTTGATGATGAATTTCTTCTCCTCAAGATATTGGTGCCAATGCTCAATCGCTTGAACAACCACCAGCAACTCGTTTGCATAGATTAAGAGATTTTGGTTCCCAGGAGCCCAAGGATTTACTGAAAAATGCAAAGGTTGGCCCTGCTGCATCAAAACTGCACCTAACCTACTACCACATGCATTTATTTGTGCTACAAACATCTTGGAAAAGTCTGAAAGAGCTAGAACTGGTGTTGTCACTAGAGTTATCTTGGATAATATGGAGGTTGCAGCAGTTGAATCTGACCATGGGAAGTTATTTTTCTTCAGCAATTTTGTTAGAGACCGTCTTAATTCACCATGTTGCTCCATAAAACTTCGGTAATACCCAACCAACCTTAAAGATGACTGTAATGGCTTCACTGTTGTAGGTTCTGGCCAATCCAAGAATGCTTTCATCTTCTTCGGGTTTAGTTGGAACTCCACCATTGCTAATAATATGCCCAAGATACTCCACTTTGGTTGCAGCAAGGGTTAACTTGCTTTCCTTAACAAAATAACCATGTTTCCTCAAGATTCTTAACGCCTCCTTCAAGTGCTGCACATGAGATGGGCTATACACAAGCATATCATCAAAACCACTACCATTGCTAATAATATGCCCAAGATACTCCACTTTGGTTGCAGCAAGGGTTAACTTGCTTTCCTTAACAAAATAACCATGTTTCCTCAAGATTCTTAACGCCTCCTTCAAGTGCTGCACATGAGATGGGCTATACACAAGCATATCATCAAAACCACTACCACAAACTTCCTTAAATGCTCTCTAAATATGTTGTTCATTGCCCCTTGAAATGTTGCAGTCACATTTGTAAGACCAAATGGCATTACTAACCATTCATAGTGCCTCAAATGTGTCTTAAAAGCAGTCTAAGCATCTTTAGGCTCCATACAAATCTGATGGTACTTGGCATGCAGATACCTTTGTAATCTACGTTGCCGCCCTTGACTCATCCGATAATTCTGTCACCAAAGGAATGGGATACTTATTTTTCACTGTTCTCTTGGTAAGCTCCTTATAGTCAATGCAGACGAACCAAGAATTGTCCTTTTTCTTGGCCAAAACGATAGGAGAGGCTATTGGAGAAGAGTTCTCTTGTATCATGGGATGGTTATGATCTTCCCTTATGGGGTGCAGCTCCTTTGCCTCACTAAACACATCTGAAAATCATGCCAGATGCTGTTTAACCCCTGCACAACAACATCACTTGGTTGACTTGCAGGCATTGAAGGTTAGCTTCCTTTCATTGGCTCATCTACCTTCTTAGCCCACTTACAGCTCTTCATTCCATTTGGTTGCAGTTTACACATCCTCCCATTGTACCAGAATGACATTGCCGAGGTATCCTAATTCCTGGAACATGATGCACATTGTTCTTTAGCCAATGTAGCCCAAGAACAATATCATAGGTCTTAGCCTCCCTAACTCTCAAGTCCCATAGATAATCTTCCCTTGCATTTGCCATCTGAAACCCTTCCATAAGCCATATACTTTCAGCTTGCCTTCACCAGCTACTTCAACTACTGCCACTGTTTCTATTTCTCTCTTCTACGCTAATCCTTTTGCCAAATCGTAGTGTAAATAATCATGTGTTGCTCCTTTGTCAATGAGTATTTGAAGTGGTCTTTTCCCAACATGTCCTTGAATCCTCAAAGAAGATGCATCCACGTTGCCTTATTTTGTGATATTTGCAAACACTGAAGGTTCTTAGTCTCCCATGCACCGTACAGCTTGGTCTCCTCATCATCCTCTACGTTTGGGTCTAGTTCAATTAATTAGAGCTCCATCCGTTGATGTTGTGGGCCTTTTCTAGCCTCTTGTTGGTCCATAATAGTTCTTCTTTGGTCCTTCAACAGAACCGCTTGGGCTCTTGGCAGTCCAAGCCCAATCCCTAGTTGCATCATGTTGTATGTCCCCTACTGTGCCATGTCATCGCTCTGCTGCAGTTGTCTGAGTTACACTCATCATTTGTTTATTTTTCTAATTTTCTCAGTGTGATTAAGAAAATAATAAAAGCAATAAAAACATAATAAATTGACCCTTTTTAAATCGTTTAATTTTCAGCACAAAATACTCACATCTCCTTCAAATATGCCTAAAAATCATAGTAACATCCTAAAATTATATGTAAAAATGTATAACAAAACAGAGATATATCAAGCACTTACTAGGAAAAAAACCCTGAATTCTTAGATACAGAATCAACAAATATGTGCCTTGAAGGCATAAAAAATAAGAATTGAAGTTGGAAGAGAATGTGATTTTCAACAGCCATATTTTCTGCTGTTAACAAGTTAGTCATAATGATCAAATACCTGAAATAGCTACATTGCACCGGATGAAACCAAATTCAGAATGTTATCATGTCATGTGGTATGATGGTGATATTCTTACAGTCATTTCTGTTGCAATTCTTCAACTCACAAGGATGTAAAAAGAATATATACATTTGTCATGTTGAGGGTATATTTAAATTTCATGTTTAAATTTTATCATATATAAATAAATTGAGATCGGGGTGGTATTGGTTCTCTAATTTTGATGAAAACTATAGTTTGATGAAGTGGCTTGGTCTTAAAAAAATAGAGAAAACGTACTGCTAGCTAACCTTGAATACGTTAGGAAGATTGATAGCAACTAGAAAACCATTAAAGAAATATCGATTATTTAAGCACTTGTTTGCAGTTTAGCTTTTTCGTTTTTTCTTTTTTTTAAAGGCTTTTGTACAGTCTGAACAAATTAAATATGCCCGGATTGGGAATTCAAAATTTGATAACCTTCAGACCTAATATTTTAGAAATCTGCACTTCAATTTGCATTGTGCATGCAAAATTGTGCGCATATGCACTTACATGCCATGAAGCATATTTTGTAATAATTTTAAGTCGAATCTAAGCTTTTTGTCAAATTATTTTTCTGTATGGCTTACTCCTCTGGTCCTGTTTATAGGGTAGAGAGAAAAGAAATTGTTTGGTCATATTTTAGGGCAGAGAGAGAATTTTCCATATGAATGTACAATTTTACTCTTAATTTATTCTTGTGTTGATTTTATTCTCATGGGATATAACTAGGGATAAAGTTAGAAAGTTGTTGAATTTTAAGGGAGAGTTAATGAAGTTTAAGATTTTTCTTGGCCTGTGACTTATAAATAGGACTAGAGGAGCATAAGCTTGTAAGTTCTTTTTTCAAGAACAGTTTTTTTTTCTCGACAGAAAATTTTTTATTTTGCATTAGTGTAAATGCACTTGGTAGTGTCAAAGTGCTACTTTTTCACTTGGGATAGGACATGAGGTGTCATGATAAAGTTAGGATATGGAATTGAGAAATGGGCCAGGGAAAGGGGATATTCTAAAGCAATATAGCTGTTTTCTTGTTGACCTTCTTATGTAATCTATTGATAAGTAGTTTATTACATGTTGGCAGATGGTTGTGGCAGCTATTGCTAGGCGAAGGAAGTTGCTCAACGATGATGTTCTAATATCATTAGCTGATACTTCCTGGGAAATCCTAGATGTCTCTGGTTCAGATGTTTCTGATTTTGGCATAATAAAAGCTGCTGAAGTATGCAGGCTTATTAGAGCTCTGGATATTAGGTATAGAGCTTTGGCTCTTCAATGTATTAACATAGCAAATAAATGCCATAGATATTTCATGATTTTTAGTCTCTTAACCTGTTATATATATTATAAATAATCAGAAGTAACTAATAAGCTTTGATGATGTTAAAAGAATGCATGATAAACATAATGCAAATTGACCAGCTGGATTGCAAATTATTTGGTGGACCCAGCCATTTAAACTACTCCATGAGGTTATTCAAAGTGTCTAATTATTATTGAAAATTCAGGTTTGATTTTCTAACTATAGATAAATGTACTTTGTTGGTTCTGTTGTCCATAGCTTATAGCTGCCATGCCATTTCTCCCATAGGAAAATCCTATTGTTATTATTATTTGGTCTAATCTGATTCTGTTATTTTTTTTCTGTCATTTGTTGATATTATTATTTAGGTTATCCTGAGATATCTTTAGTTTAGAATCTGATTTAATGAGTGTAACCTTAGCCTTTTGGCTATATGTATGAGTTTATGAAGCTAATAGAATTGAAGCAGATTCTCAGTTACTCTTCTGATTACATGCTTCCACCAGATGTTATAATTATACTGAATTTTCTTTACTTTTTACTCTGGCCCAAACAAACATCTTGCTGATTTTTCAACAGCTGTACAATTTTCATCCGCAAGTAGCTAGCTAGACATCAGCATATTGTAATTCGTGCCCCGCATGATATAATATATGCACTTTTCTTGTACTTTAGATTAACTTGCTTCTCTATCATATGAAGCCTCTTGATATATTGTGACTGTTTTGCAGCCGGTGCAGCAAAATTACTGCTATGGGTGTATCTGAACTTGTGAAGCAGTGCTCATTGCTGGAGACATTAAGATGCGGGTATATACCTTTTCTGTCTTGTAGACATCTTTAATGTTCTTCCTTTCTTTGTTTTATCCCCCGTTGTTGAAGAAAAGGAATATATCTGAAAGCCAAAAAAGGGCCAGTGTGTGCTTGAAAATCGGAAATTCAATGGGAATTAGACCAAAGCCAGTTGGCAGTTGCAGATTAGGGCATTGAGCAAGATTCAAAGCATTGACAAATGAATGGCCTGCTCATATGGCTAAGACTATATTCGAGCATGAGAGAGAGAGAGAGAGAGTAAACACAAGACTTTGATACCTTTAGGCAGAAGTTTCTATTTTTTGATGATTTTGTCTTTGCAGTGGATTTGTAGTTTGTAATGCACCACCATGATGTGCGTGGTGCTCTAATTATTTGGGTAAAACTTATAATCGTGTTTCCTTTGGATAAATTGGAGCATGGTAGAATTCCTCTCATGTATTTCATATCTCCTATGCGATTCAGTCATTGTACAGATGGCACAAGTCATATCTCAATTTGTCTCTCTGATTCCTCTATTGCATAGATGCTGATTTTTATGGTTGACCTTATGGGGAGTTAATTGAATGTCTTAACATGGTTTTATATGCAAAGCTTGTCATTAATTGAATGTCCTAACAGTTTCTGATGAATTTAGGAATTAGGATTGGTTTGCAAGTACAACTAAATAGCTCAACAAATTTCATTTATTCACATATGTATAAATGGATTAATCTTCTATGTGAATTTAGTTCGATAAAGAAAATCAAAAGTTTGAAGCCTCTTTATTCATTACATGCATTGCATAGTGATTTTCTTTTTGGCCACTATTGGGAGATACATTGTATTTTAACTAGGATTGAAATTTCATAACAGGCAATGAACTATAGTTAATGTTGCAGAGGGTGTCCAAGGAGTGACAGCATTGCCCGTAGATGCTTGAGTATATTTAAACCAAAGCTGAATTACTTGGAGGAAGATTCATGGGAGGAGCTTGATACAAATGCAATTGCTTGTGGTGCCCAATCTTTGAGATGGCTTGTATGGGTATAGACTCAAACTCTTCTCATCTCAATTAGGGTAACTTTTACCTAATTGCAGATTCTGTTCTTGCTGAATTGCAGATGTATTATTTACCTTGAGTTTGGAATGTCGATAGGCTTTGTGCACATATCTAGACAGGGCTACTAGGATAGGATTAGAAGAAAATGAGGGACATGATTATGCTTAAAACTCATTTTTTGTCTGCCAAAATCAACACTTGAGATCTTCTAGCCAACCTATCAGTGAGGATTCCCTTGTTCGTCGATAAAATAAGACTCTTGCTTGCTTTTTAATTAAATGTTTTGACGGACATGGGTTTCAATTAGTATAGGAGGAAGCCCAATGAGAATGTGAGAGCAGATCATGTGAGTGAAGGATGTTTTGGGTATTTCTTAATTGGCAGTTAAAGGGGAAGGGTGTGAGTATATTGGGGGGTTGGTGGTTGTGAGAGGCATGGAAAGTATTGAGATGTGTTGGTAGAATCTGTGATTGGATAATACTAGTTTTCTTTTGACTAGCATGTACTCCATACGACTTACAGTGTGAAGGAATTTTCTGTGATTAAATAATATTAGTTTATTATTAAAAAAAAAAAAAAAAAAAGAATAGTTGCTGGAGTTGTTTCCATGATGTTTAAAATAGAATTTGCTAAATTTCACCTGCATTTTTGTCTTGCAGCCGAATATTGATAAGGATTCTTTAGAAGATTTTTCTGCAGAGTGTCCGCGCATTGTAGTAAATCCTAAGCAATCTCCTTTTGGGTTCAACGATGATCATGTTCCTTGGGAAGCGTTACAACATATTGCATTGGACGATGCGGCTGTTAGAGATATTGATCCTAGGACATGGGCAGTGCACGGATTTATTATGAAGGCCGCCCCTCAATCACCTGAATGTCCCTCTGAATTGTCAGTGGCTGAGAAATTCAGACTAGCATTTGTGGAAAGGGACACCCGTTTAGCTCCAAAGCGAGCAAAGAATGCGCGGCAGCACCAGCGTCGTGCTGTGAGAGAGTTGATGTTGATGAGTACAAGAGCCAAGGCTGCCGTTTTAGCCTCTCAAGTAACCAACTCTCTGAACAGCAGGAGTTAGTTTTTTGTATATATGGTGGTCACAAAAAACCTGTGTGTGTTGCAAGTTAGGCAGCTTTTCGAAGAAGCTGGAAATACCTTTACCAAGTTTGAGTGAAACCAGTTTTCAGTTTTTCTGTGTCCTCAAACTACTATCAGAACTGTCAGTAAATAAGTGCCTTGTATATAATGCATTCAATAGAATTACAATAAACTAAATTAGATCTTTATAGTCACGTGGTATGCATTTAGAGGGAGTGATTGGATGAGACTACTCAAACGTCATCCTCTCTCTCTTATTTTTTTCCTATCTCTTTTTTCCATATTATATGCAAATATGCAATTACTTTTGTAGTTCAAAAGACTAACCAAGTGGATGTTTACTTTTAAATTACAAACAAGCAAACGGTTACTTGCGTGACTTGGAAATCTTACGCTTTGAGAAGTAGAGCAATGAAAATCTTGCATGAAACAGGGAATTGGTTATACAGTGCCTGTTTGCTTCAGCATTTCAATAGGAGAAAAGTAACTTATTGGAGCAAAATGTACGATTTTGCAGATTGAGTGAAATTTGGTGTGCTTGCAGTGGTATTGGAGTAATTCAACTTTTGGATGAAAAGCCACCATAAGTTATAAGTAAAAATTTGAAGCTTATGACTTTTGAAAAGTGGAGAGAGAAGATAAAAAAAAAAAAAATTAGTCGGACCCCATGCTTTTAAAAGAATCTTTCTTAAACTATATTATACCATCTTATATTCAAACTATTTTTTTGACCAGAGCATCTTATATTCAAACTTAGACTTGCATTCTTTTCAGTACAAAATGTAAGCATCAAAATTTTCATATTAGTATAATATATATACTTAATATAAGAGTTAAATAACTAATTTGTGAATATTTAAAAAATTAATTAAATTAATTATTTGTAATAAATAGATGTTATATTCTATAAAATATTCCCATAAATCATGTCCATTGAAAGCTGCATCTTAAAAAAAAACTCATTAACATGTGTAATAACTATAACGTAAGGATTACTTAGGGGCAAAATGGATAAATATTAGAGACAACATAGATTAGGATATTATATTTATGACTAAATTAAGTTTCCAACTAGTTCTTATATTAAGGACTGGAGATAATATTATTTAATAAAATTCACACCTTTTTTAGTTATTTTACCACTTCATTATTGTTCATTTTATATTTACATAAATCATGCATAGTATGTCATTCAATTAATTACATAATATTATTTGATTAAAAAATTTTCACATTACTATGATATCTAATTTAAATATACTTTATTCATTAAATATAACTTCTTTCTATTATAATAATTTAAAATTATTATATTTTGTAAATTCATATTTTTAGTTATTTTTTATTATTTAATAAAAATCATAATCATTTGGGTTATTTTACAAACTAAACTTATTTATTTAATTATAATCCAGAGAACTTTTTTATTTTACAAATTGACTTTTATAAAAATTAATCCAAACATAAATTACATTATCCAATCTCATTTTTTTAAAATTTAGATTAAAAATAAGTTTTTTTTTTTTTTACCGCTAATTCAAACGGATTCATAGTGTGGCTGCGGTTCAAGTGTGTGCTTGGCAGTTTTTAAATTTCACTTCATAAAACCAGTCAATTCAAAAATCAATAAAAAGATTAGAAGGGGAATAACTTGACGGAGTGAAAAATTATTCTTGCTTCAAAGCTCCATACAAACTAAAGTTTTAAGCAAAAGAAATTATAATAATAGAAACTCCACTGAATTGAAAATCCGTGTTAGTTTTGGAGGTCACTAAGAATAGCGTGATAATAATTTTTTTTAAATTCAATAAAACAGTAAAAAAAAAAAAGAAATATGAACAATTATCATTGTAAATATAACTAGAGTATATGAAGATTGTATCAATGATTTGTATTGTTTCAGTCTTAAGTTTATGTAACTTCTACGTCCAATCTCCAAAGTAGTTATGGGCTATTCTACTATCTTCTCCTAGACTAAAATGAGATCCTGACTCTTACATCTACAAACTTGTCGTTTGTTATTAGTATTTAGTTCTCCCTAAAAAGATTTAATTTAGTGGCTACTTGGTATGTTCCTATTTTATAAAACATTTTTATATTTAATTAAGGAATTTTACAAGCTCGCTTGATATTTGTGGGCATCATTCTTGTGCTTGTATTTGTGGTTTCGGCTGTGCTTGCTAGTTATTTACCCTCATAGACTGTATGTCCATGCTTGTTGCTCGTGATGCGTCTCAGTGCTAAAGCACTCAAACTAATTCTAGATTAATGTAGTATGACAGCACAACGTAAGTTCTATTGTTTATGCGGAGTAAAGTTAAATTTGATTCTAAAACTAATTAAATATGAAAGACACAATCAAAGAAAATAAAGGAAATAGAAGAAATATGTTTTTAAGATTTTAATTTTATAAATAAATAACGCATAAAGAAAGAAATAAACAAATATGATAGTGAATCTTCCTGAGGATGGATATGTGATTATCACAATTCAAATAGATATGAAGTTGATCCTGCAAAGTCTAAAAATAAACCATAAGGACTAGAACTTAGCATCTAATTCAATTTGATTTCATAGTTTGTCCCCTAAAATAGAATAATCACGGATTAATTCAAAATATAATTGATCCATGCATCCCAAACAATATTATTGTAGAAAAACATTAATTAATTATAAGAGGAACAAAATATATGAATGAAGAAATCAAATCATAAAATATAAATTGAACCACAAAGAGTTTGATGCAAAGATTAACAACTTGAAAAATCAAAATCTCATATATGAAATTTCAAAACTCAGAACTCTAAGAAATCATTAAATTCATAAAGAGAAAAATCAAACTACAACTCTTTAATGAAGAACAAGAACTCAAGACATAAGATCTATCTTCAAGAATTAAGGACTAGCCACACATGGCGATGGAAGAAAGGAGAAGAAGAAAGGAATAAGCAAGAGAGTGGTGTGTTGCGTGTTCTGTGAGTGCAGCCCAGTCCTCTATCTGCATCTAAACCCTACTTTTATAGTGTTAAAGATGTGTTCCTTTAGGTAACTTGAATAGGTAAAAATGTGAAGATAATCAAGATAATATAATTTAAACTATTGATCTTCATCCTCATCTTCCTTGTCTTGAATATCTTTGTATTTCCTTTTTTTGATAACATGTACTTTTTTTTTCATGAGTGGCTTGGTCTTGGAGAAATAATGATTTGAATTTTAATATTGATAGGAGAGGATGATATAGATTTGATGAGGAGATGCTTCCTTTAATTTGTTTAACTGTGATATTTAATTAAATAAAAGATACTGTAGAATATAGAATCTTTTAATTAAATATAACAGCTACACAAATTAATATAATTAAGAGATTAATGATCTTTAAGATTCCTAACATGCCCTTCATTGATCTATGTGGCATCTAGCTTGACTTGTTGAGGAAAGTAGCCATGTGAAATTACTGTTTTACCATTCCTTAATGCTACCCAATGTTTTTGAGCTATGGGGCCATGAAAGACTTGTAGTTTGGGCTGAAATGGTGGTTTCAGGGCCCAATTGAAGAATATATGTGATAGGTTGATATAAATGGGCCCAACCATGTTGTAAATTAACCAATTACAATCTTAAGGCCCTAAACTTTATAGATCTCGTACACCTATTTTTTCGGCTTTATCTAAGTCCATCATCAATCTTAGTAGCAATGTTTGGTCCTTTTGTTAATGTCTTTAGCCTTAGCCTACGAATCTCTCTAGAGTATTGGAATCATAGGAAAGAATATCTTTCTTCCACATAGATAAATCCATTAAAGGAGAAAATTAAAAACAATAGACAACAAGCCTCTTTTTATTTTTTATTTCATTTAATTGCCTCTGTTATATTTTTCCTATATTTGCTACAATTTCACCCCATTATTATCACAAAAAACTCCTAAAACAGAGATAAAATCATATAACAAAATAGGAATTAATCAAATTTCCCCGTAATTAGACTTTGTACTTCTAGGCAAAACGATAGACTATAAAATTAGCTCAAATTATAAATATTTGCAGTTAAGAGAATCAATCATATTCAAATATGAAAGTAATGAGCCAACTGATTACACCCTTCAAATCAGCAAAAGTTACAGAGTAATAATGCTAAGAGATCATGGTATGAACACAGTTGGGACAATGGAATATTTTTTTTAGAAAAAAAAAGCATCTCCTAGTAATGTAACTATGTCACTCATCTCACCTTTATGGGGTTCTTTCTCTCAAGCCATCCTAGGTCGGGCTCTATCATAGGCTTGTAATAATTCTAATTACAACCACTATATACATGTGTATTTAATACGCAAAAGGTCTTTCCCATTTTTAGTGTTAGAAACAGGTCACGTGAAATGGATGATAAGGGTGGTAAGTATTAAATATGTAAAAGAGAATAAGTAGCATTCAAAATTTGTCACAAAGCATATATATACAAGTAGTAGCGTTGTTGAACTTGAGCAATCAGTGGGGACACTTCTTTTTCCTTTCCTTTTTTTTTTTTTCCCTATTTTCTTTCCATCTTCTCTATTTACTTGATTTTTTCTCCATTTTTATTTTTTGAGCTATATATTTTTATTTTACTGCTCCTTTCTTTTTTTTTCTTTTTGTTTTTTTTGAATTGGTATCCCACAAATATAAAGTAACAATAGCAACAGCATCACAAGACATAAATTTGATTAAAGACAAATAAGATTTTTTGAGCTATATATTTTTATTTTACTGCTCCTTTCTTTTTTTTTCTTTTTGTTTTTTTTGAATTGGTATCCCACAATATAAAGTAACAATAGCAACAGCATCACAAGACATAAATTTGATTAAAGACAAATAAGAATGCTTATAAGAATAAAATTTACATGAATAAAAACGCAAAATGATGGAATTTAAGAAAAGTGAATGGCCCAAAGGGTAGCAAGGGATAAATGGTATTTGTGGCTTGTGTTTGGGACATAAGGGTTTAGGATAAGAATGCGTCTATCATATTAAAGTTTGCACATGTGAAAAGTGGCCACAAAAAGAATAAAAACAAATTCTAAAAAGTTACCTACGCAGGAGGCTAATCACACATTTTGGACTTATAATGGTCAAAGATTCCTCATGAGAAGGCTATTTTTCTTTTGAGATATTTACAAAGTCCAATTGAAGACTAACTGATCCCAAAACATTTGCCTTACTTGTTTCTAAGGCTAATTCTCAAAATATAATAGCTCAAAACATCACAATCAATAATGAATATAAAGGATTTTTAATTGCAAAGGTTATATTGAGATAATTTTAGAATTTTCTACCATTTAATTATGGGTAAATTTTGATCAAAATGTTTTTTTCAAATTTTTTTTAAGATTCATCTAATCACTCCCCCACACTTACCCTTTGCATTGTCCTCAATGCAAAATAACAAATTATATTATGAAATACTCAAAGCAAATGCAAAGAGGGGCACGTGGCTGAGAAGAATGAGAAGGGAGTTACTTTTATTCATCACTAGTTATTTACTACCTAAGTATAAAAGAAAATTATTGAATTATAAAAGAAAACTACCTAAAAGTATTATAAAAAAATAACCTATCAAGAATTATTTTTTTGCTACTGGAAAGGTCTCTTCCCCACACTTATTTTAATAGTTAAAGCTAAAAACATATAATAAAGATAAGAAAGGGAAAGAGATAACCTGGTGAGTTTATGCCGCTTAAGACTCTTATAGTTAAAATTCTCATATTTAATGAGAAACATATAAATCCTCAGAACATATTTACGTGCATGCTCTTGCATGTAAATCTTTTGAAAGTCCTCTGTGATATTTGGAGGTGGCGACTCGCGATCTAGAAGCAAAGTTGGCAAACTGTATGGTGGATGGTCAGCACCACGCCATAATTTCAGTTGAGGTCCCTTGCAAACAATTTAATATACCCCAAGCAATATCTTTTCGAGCTCCAAGCATAGGGCTAGAATCAATACTTAAACCCCTGAAAATAATTGAAGCATGCCATGTTACTTATCAAGATCGAATATGTGAGAAGTTTATAATAAGATAAGTATAGATAATTTTCACATCCCATAAAATCAATAAGACTCCCTTCAGTAAATCTTGACCTCCAAAGATGAAATTACATAAAATCATTAATAATCATGCTCATATTAGGTGGTAAATCATGGGAAAGTATTTCTTTAGAATATTCATGTTATTGATTTTCAATCAGACTATATGAATCTTCCATGGAAGCATCACATGTACCTAAAATATCAGTATGACCAACGCAATTGTCTTAGGGACGTTTGTCATGCAAACATCTTTGTTTTCCTCATTATTATTATTAAGAGACAAAGGAATAGGAGAAGTATGCAACATAGTATTCACAACAAAAGATGATACATTATAATTACTTTCTATTATATCATGTGGTAAATCATAAGAAATTGTTTGGTGGCAGGATTCATCAATGTGTTTAATTTCATCATTCAAAATTATGGAATCCTCCCTATGTCTAGATCACTAGATGTTGTATAATCCTTAGTAGTATTATCACACTCAGCATTGACATTCAAGGAAGACTCAATATTCTTAACCTATTCATGATTATTAGTTTTAGGGGTCATAGTACAAGAGGATGCATCATAATCAAGAGTAGAATCTTTTTTTCCATCAAATACATGCTTAACACATTCTCCATATAAATTAGTACAGCCACATGTGAAAGGAGTTGCATTACTAGTGATATTAGGAAGAAAAACATGATTAGGAATATTAACATTTGAGTCATTACACAAGGTGGCAGAAGCATTGCAAGTGATGTTTTCATTACTACAAGAAGTATTAGAAAAAATTCAAATGTTAACAAATTTGAAAGGATTCGACAACAATTTCCTCATTTACCTCATCATCATCATCACATGCTTCATTAATTATGGTAGCAGTAATTAAAGACGAATATGCTTCTTTAAGGGTAAGAGATATATTACCTAATAGAGGTTGGGAACTCTCTATATGTAAGGTAGTGTTTTTCTCATTCATCCTTTTTGTGCCAATTTCCAATTTCCCATTTTGCTCATTAAATATATCTAGGATCATTTGCATCTTTTTCTTAAGGTCATATAGGTTGCGCCCTTGATTTGGCACATATGGTTGGAACGGGGGATCTTCATATGGCTCATGTGGTCGTTGACCCATCTAATTGATAAATTGTTGGTTGTCCGTGATAGCTATCTTAAGAAACTCCCAAGCTTCACTTACAGTTAGACCTAACAAGTCTCCTCCTGCATTATCTATTGTTTTTCTATCTTGCTCCTCCAGTCCCTTACAAAAATAAGATATAAGGTATTCATCAGGGATTTAATGATGTGGGTACTCATATAAGATCTTGGAATTGAAACATCCTTCCTTAAATCCCATTTTGTATACTTTTGGAAGCATTATGAATCAAGTTATTCACGAAACAAGCCATAGATTGAAAACTTTCATTTAATTTCTCAGGTTACTATTTATTATTAATTCCTCATAATTAATTATAGAAAAATTGCATTGAGGTGGTTTAAAATTCTATTTGAAATTCTTTCAATTCTCTATAGGAAAAAAAATAAAACTAGACTTAGCTCTTACCAATTCATACAGTTAATTGTGTAGAGTTTACTATTTATTTGGTCAAAATAGTGTTTTTTAGATTCTCTGCCCTAGCTTTAAGTGATCATGACTTTTAGCACACACATCCAATTTAGGTGATCTGCCATTTGTTTTAAAGTTTAAGATGTCCTCTAGATGATCACCCAATTTCATAGGCAGATTCATTTATTTGCCTTACATTCATCTGTCATAAATTTGTGGCTCATTGGGATAATTTATTCCCCTTACTTGCATTAGCAATTCATAATTAATTCTTTACATGTATGTAACCTCTCCAACAATCCATGCAATAGTTTCATACAGCATTATACTCAATTATATGCGCCAATTACACAATTTATCAATATTTGCTCAAAACAAGAGGTAAGAATGAATGAACTAACTATGTAAGTATCAAGAATCACATTTGGTAATCATAATTCCATACTCACATCCAATCTATGCTCATGTCAAAAGAACTAATCCAATGGTGCAAAGACTAGCCCAAATGAATGCTCAGAGGAACCTTCCAAGGACAAGTGTTTCACTCTTAACTCTCAAGGGGTAATTTTACTCAACATCCACTTAACCATCCTTCACCATATGCTTGTAATAGTTCTAAGTTCTCCACTACTAATAACAATGACATAACAGATCAATAGGGCTTTTATTAGATTGTAATGTTAGATAGGTAAATGAATAGAGGATTAAATGTATGGATGTAACGGGAAGGTGATATGAATAATGGAAATTAGAACGAACCAGATGTTTGCATGCATTTGAATGTGTAGGAGTATGGATAACAACTCGATGAAGTTCACTTATTCCAAACAATGCATTTTTTTTGTTTTTCTCTTCTTTTTTTTTTTTTACATTTTACATTTTTTTTATTCATTTTCTTTTGGCTCTTTTTTTTTTGAATTGTTCGCCACGGTGAAGTATATAGAAGCACTCATTTTGCTTCTTCATCTTGTCTGTCGAGGTGACCAAATAATCAGCCCATGGCAAAATGCACAAAATGATCAGTTTCCTGTAGCTTAATAGTATGAAGTGTTATTATACTCAAGAAAAGATTAAGACACCACACAATTAAGTTTATTCCCATACGAAAGGGTGAAGAAATGAAAATGATAGGTTCAAAGGGCTAAACAAAGGATTAGTGTTTCAAGGTTGGCTTTTTGGTTAAATTAGCTTTTTAAATGAATGCCTGTATCATCTCCACCATGTCAATGCAAAGGTAGCCTCAAGTAAGAATCAAGACAAGTTCTAGAGAGCAATAGACTAAGTGGATTTGTCACATATAATGAAATGAATAATAGGCTCAAATCCTTCCAATTAGGCTTTTGTTCTTATCACATTCATCAAACTTTGTCTATGCACCACAACTAGAACTTAATGCATACGACATTCCCACTTTATTTTGACAAGTAAAGAATCACAATCAACCAAAATACAATTGAGATTCAAAACATAGCTAATTCAATCCAAAAGTGTAGAGCATTGTTGAAAAATTGAGGCCTTCTGCTAATAAAAGAGTTTGAAAACAAAACACAGAAAATACAAACAAAACAACAAGGCATTGAACACTTCACCATACTTAAACCTTGCATTGTCCTCAATGGAGCCCAAAATAAGACTTAAACAGTGGGTTTAGAAATGTAAAGAATGAGGTGAAAGGACAACACATTAGACAAAACTCAAAAACTATCCTTTTCTACTGGTATATCTCTTCCCCACACTTATTTAATAGCATAAAGCAATCAATTCAATGTAGATAACTAAGAACAAGAGAAAGGAGAGATACAACCTTAGTCATAGTGGCTTATAACTAGTATGGTAGAGGCGGAGATGGTTGGCTCTTGAACAGAAATACTTGTAAAAGCTGTCCTTCAATTTGTACTTTCTATTTAAGAGCTTTAAGACCACCTTTAAAGGTCCAATCTAATTCTTCTTAAAAATCTTCATAAGATGTGGAGTAACTAGGAATATAGGCCATGACATAGTCACCAACATCATACTCCTCTTTATCAACTTGGAGAGCTCTTTTGGCAAGTGTCTTAGGATCCAAAGACAAAGCATGCAGTAGAAGAAGTGGACTTGCCAATTCTTTAGCTACAAGTCATTGATTTCTTTTCCTTTGATTGTGGAGGGAGAACTTCACACAAGACTTCAACAGGTTTTCCTATCTCCTTCAATGCTTTGATCAAGTTAAGTGGTTTCTTAGGTTGAGACCTTATAGCTCCACTAAACCCTACAAAATCATCACAAGAGATAACTTTCTCAAGCACATTTGGGTTAGTAGGAGGCTCAACAAGCATATTATCTTTACATGAAACATTGTATGGAGTGGTAGAAGCATAATCCAATGAACAAGTAGTGGGACACAACACATTACTACCATGAGATAGGAAAATAGAATAAGGGGTAGAATGGGAAGAATGGACAACAAGTGCATGAGAAGACTCAACAACTATATGAGAAGCACTATTATTCTCAACATGCAAATCATCATCTACTTCATCAATAAAGTGCATATCATGTAAGGAATAGTCTTTATTAGGTTGTTTCATGCTTTCATACGTGTTAAACTGCACAAAATTGTCACCTGCACTTATAGTAATAGAACCTTCCTTCATTTTGATCTCGGTATTAGAAGTTCTCATAAAAGGTCTACCAAGAATTAATGCATCTTCATTCATACTTTCCTTAGACATATCCAAAGCATAAAAATCTGCAAGAATGAGCAAATCCTCAATATTTACTAGCATATCCTCAAGCACCTCATGTGGATATCTAATAGTATGATATGCTAATTACAAAATAACACTAGTGGGCTTAAGAGTGGTGATGCCTAGGGATTCATAAACTGGCTTAGGAATTATATTAATAGCAGCTCCTAGATCTATTAAGGCCTTAGGAATAGTAGTCCTTCCTATGGTGCATGGTATGGTGAAACTCCCTGGATCTTGACACTTAACTGGTAATTGGGGCTTAAAAAGTGCACTAATATTGTAAGGTAGGTGGATCATCTCATTAGGCTTGAATTTCTTTTTATACCTATAAAGATCTCTCAATATTTTGGCATACTTAGATTGAGAGGCCAACTCAAGTAAAGACATATTAACTTCTAATTTACCAAATAGCTCAAACAAGTCATAATCTCTTTTATTATTAGCGTTAGATTTCCTCATGCTTTGAAGATAAGAATATGGAAAAGGAAGTTTTTTAAGATTTACCTCATTACCTTTATTGCTAGAAGCTTTTTATGTGTGAGGTTGACTCCTTTTAGTGGCTCTAACATCCTTTTTGTCATCAATAAGTGTAGTGGCTTTTTTCTTCAAGATGCTCTTCTCTTTTATACTTTTAGATAAAGGTACAACTATAGAAGTCGGCTCTTAGAATTGTAAGCTTTCATCCAAGAAAACCTTTTCATCTTCATCTTCCTTATCTTTCTTTCTAAGTAGCCTCCTACTCCTTAAACTTATAGCATTTAGGCCTTTAGGGTTACTAACAATGTTGGAAGGTAAGTCTCCCTTCTTAGTGTAACATCCGATTTTTAGGCCTAGAAGAATCAGAAATAGCCTGAATGAGATAGGCTACCAGACCCCTTTTTAGTAGAGGTCCTAAAGATGAGAAAGGAAGTTAAAGCAGTTTTAAGAACTAAACTGCAAAGTGAAGGTTTTAAGGGGCTAAAGGGTAATCAAAGTTAGAGGCTCCAGTAAAGTCTCAAAGGCCCAGAAAGAGAAAAGAGGTTAGATATAGACCAAAGGTTAAGTTAGAAGCCTCAAAGAGATGGTTTTATGAGGTTGAGCCTAAGCAGGGGTAAAACCGTAAATTCAGAAAGTTACGGCCATCAGGGTAAAAATGAAAAGTACTTAGAAAATTCTAAGAAAATTCCAAAAAATGGAAAATAATATTCTAAGGCTCTTTTGTGAAGAGAGATGATGAAAATACCCCTGAGGTAACTTAAAAGGAATTTATAAGTTTATGGCTCAATTTGAGATGTAGAGGTAGATTTAATTGTTTGAGTCATAAGGAAACCTCAGAAAATTATGGTAAAATGGGGATGTATGATCTAAGAGACTATAGAAAATTATAAAATTAGTCTCATCCCCAGAAGACCAGCAAAATGGCCTTAAGAATACTTAAAACCCAGTTGTGCCAAAAAAGGGCATTTTAAAGAATGATTTTTAAGTGGGCCTACAGGTTGAGTTATGACCTGAGAAAATTCACAGATTTTCTCTAGAATATGAGGAATTTTATGATATTTTTGGATGAATTTTTGGAGCTCTGGATTGAATAAAATGCTCCAGTCAAATATTAAATAATTTTGTCCCCTAAATAGGAGACAAAACCAAAGAAAATATCTAAGAGCCATCATGACGATGCTGAGTCATCAAGCGTAATCATGACACCGACGAGTCATGCTGAGTCATCAAGCGTAATCATGACACCTATGAGTCATCATGCTGAGTCACCAGAAATATTTATGGACAGCATAAGAATCAGAACGCAGTACGGGAATATTTTAGACAGTCTTTTGTCTACCCATTATAGTGAAATCTCTACTGCATGACTCAGTAAGGTTAAGTAGCCTGTCAGTAGAGCTAATTATTTTTCCCTCTGCTCCTCTAAGGTGGCACCATATATGTACTTAATTAAGATGAGAAAATAGTGTCAGAACATGTCCTGGTGGTACAGGGTAAGTCAAGACTCAAAAAGTATCCGATACGGTGCAAGATTGGCTTGATAAGTGGAGAAATAATTGAGAAAATATTTTTGTACCAATTTCCATTTATTTTCTCCCTATTTTAATGCCATGAAATGATGAAAGGACATGAAAGTGACAAGTGTACGGTTAGATGAGAAAAAGAAAATATTACGTGTACGGCTAGATGCAAGACACGTGTACGGTCGGATGCAAGACACGTGTGCGGTCATTGAAGACATGTGGCTTGATGATGTAAGCATGATGTCATCATGATGAGGTAAGCATGATGTCATAGGACACTTGTCATCATAAGATCAAAAGAGAAAATGGACGGTCCAGATCGAGCCACGTATTTTTAAGATCAACGGTCCAGATTCAGTCTGTTTTTCTATAAATACCCCCTCCCCTCCCTACCATTTCGTCCAAGCATAAGGAATCCATGGGGAAGCTCTTGCAAAATGGTTTCTAGAGAGAGAAAGAAGAGGGAGAAAGAAAGGCCAAGTGGTTCCAAGCCAGATCAAACTCTAAAACAAGGTATGTGATGGTTATAGCACCTGATTTCATGCCTGTTTTGGATTAGTTACTGTGCGTATCTGATTCTGAAATTTTTCATGCTTAAAGTACACTCTGTGAGATTTAAATCCATAGGTAGAACACTTCATTTGGATATGTGTACGATTTATGGTGATTTTTCAAAGTTAGGGTTTGAAATCTTGAAACAGTGTTGAACTTTTGGAAGAGTTTCAAGTTCCGTACAATTCCGGTACTGTTCAGCATAGAATTGGTTCATGAGACTATTTTTCCCTTAAATTTAACTTAAGGAGATTTCAGTGAGACTTGGAACCACTCAATTTGGATTTTTCTATAATTAATTATGAATTTTCAAATTTGAGCAAAAATTCTGGAAATTCTGCGTGAACAGTACCCGCGAAGCAAAATTTCCAGATTTGGTATTCTTGAATCTAAGGCCATCTAAAGTGGTCCTAATTGATAAGAAATGGATCTTAAGGATGGGAAATGATAAGATTTATGTTAGAAAAGTTAGAAAGAAAACCCTAAGACTAAGAGAAAGGGTTGAGGTTCAAGAAAGCTAGTCTTGAACTTTATGTAATCTAGTGGTCCTAATGGATTGTATGATCAATATGACTATGTTTAGGACCTTTGGAACATCTAAGAGGATGTTTGGTGATGTTGACCGAATGTCCACATGGTTGGAAAGACAAGGGAACTAAAGGAAAAGCAAGGGGAAAGCCATGTTACAAGGTAGTGAACTTACCTATACTGTGTGCTTGATATGTATGCTTGCATGATGTGATTGTGTTGCCATGATGTGACTAAGCTATGATGAAATATTTGTAAAGTTATGTTTGCAAGTTTATGTTATGTTTTGCCTTGGCAATATGTTATGGAAGCATGAAATGCTTTAGCTTACTTTCCATGGCATTCATGTGTTAATGTTATAACATGTCATGCATGTGCATTATGTCTTGCATGCTTATGGGTAGTGTTTGCTACTGAGATTCCCCCGAATCTCACCCCTCCCTAACCAACCATTTAGGTCAATCAATGATGGGCAATAATGGCATGAGAAGCAAGGAGAAGTAAGCAGAGAATTATTCTTGTTAATGGATGAGACTGTTGATAAATGTATAATTCTACTATTTTGTGAACTATGTTGTGGATGCCAATGATACCATGTATTTAATTATAATATTTATGGCATGAATGAAAGTGTATGAGCATGAACGGAAAAGAGTAAGGCCATGTTATGTATGCCAAAGAAATAAAAAGAATTAAAGAGATATTAAGGGATAAAACGTAAGTCCTGGAGCAGTGAGTTTGTAGCTCCGGTTTGACCTATCAAACGAGTGAGTTAGGTCATAAGATTTGGTAATCAAAGAGATTTGATGTTTCTCTTTAAAATGACGGGTATTTTGCTCGATTCTGATAACCGAGCAGAAAGTTTGCCTTTCCAAAGTTAGGCAAAAATACAGTAAAATCCGAAAATGACCAAATAAACAGTAACATTTTCAAAGAAAATTGAGCTCGAATTTCAAGGCAATCAGCTCAGAAACTATTATTCCTCAAAATTTTATCCAAAGAGCTTTCTGTAGAACTTGGAATCACTCAATTTCAATTTTTCTACAATTAGTTATGAATTTTTGAAGTTTATCACATTTTAAGGTGACAATGAATAGTAACCCGTAAATGAAAATTTTCAAACTTGATTTTTCATCAATTGTAGCCTTCAAAAGTGATTCCAAATGCTTCTGTAAGGAAAGTTAATTGATTTAAACATGAGGTGTTACACTTAGCATCTTGCTCACTTTTACAATTTTCTATTTGGGTAACAAAAGCTTGGAGATTATTATTTTTAATCTCAAGTTGCTCCATGTTGTCACACAACTTGCTCATCATCTTCAGTAGAGTGTCGTCCCTATTAGGTTCTTGGATTGGAATTTCTCTTGTTTTAGATGGCCCAACATAGTTTCTCGTAGAGGTATTTTCAAATTGTCCTTGAGGATTTCTAGCACCTCTATACAAGTTTTCCTTGCATTGACCACCTTGAAATCCTCTATTATCATTGCCACTCTACGTAGACGTGAAATCTCCTCTCCAACTATTATTATAAGTGTTTTGGGAGAACTGATTAGGTCTTTGGAAGTTTATGGTAGCTACTTCTCTAGATTCAACTATAGAGGGACAATTAGGAGTAGTATACATGGAACTAGAACACACATCACAAGTGGTAGGGACAAGAGCTTGAGTCATGGGAGTAGTGTGTGTAGGGAATTGAAAGACGACGCGCAGCGGAAAACGACATAAAATTTTAAAACTTTCATTCCCTTTCCCGGATCTACCGATCGCGTTTAAGTCAGGTAGTAAGAAGCATTACCTTTAGGCGTTCGATTCCCTGGTGACTTGATGATTCGGCCGTTCAGGATGCTTCTGGTGCCTCCTTTGTCGTTCAAAGTCGACAACTCCGGTCGGCTTCCTCTACCGGTATCCACACGAGTAGCCCTCAACCTCGAACGGCGTGCTAGCGCCTATGTCCGTCTAGGGTTTTAGGAATCCGTCCTCTCTCCTCTCTTTGGCTGTCTCTTAGGTGTTGGTTCTCTCTTAGTTAAACCCTAGCTCCTCATACCAATATATAGGATGCTATATAGGTTTAATTAATAATATTTAATTTCGAAATTAACTCTAAATTAATTCCGAAATTAATACAATATCAAAATATTGCCTAATCAGATAAGAGAACAATTAAATAAATATGGTTTAAATTAAATCCGTCTCACAGATTTAATTCTCCTATTTATTTAACAAAGAGATGACGGAATTAATTTGTATATATTTAATTTATCCTTATAAATTAAATCTAACAATTAATATCTTTATATTTTATATATATATATACGAATTTATATATATATATACACACGTCCACCCTATATTATTCATTGAATCTGGACATATCTTAGATTCAATGAATCTGGACATCATAACTCGTGTCGGGCTATTTTGTGTGCGACCCTGTAGGCCCATATGAAGTTGGCAGTGGGCCATTAACTATGATGACCCACAAGTCGTAAGCGGTCTCTAGCAAGACATCACGACTACCCAAATCATATGAGGATCATTGAACGATGCAACCTTTCATACAACCATATCACGTCCCTTTTGTCTCACGACATTTTGGTCATGGATGAGGCATGGAGAACGTCATCCTCCTATCCATGACCGTTACTTTCTCGATCCCTGAGTAGTCTGAGTATAGAAATGGAACTACCTTTCCATTATAGTATGGCCATACATTTCTCAGACTCACTCATCGAGGGGCCCAGTAATGTCTCTCTACGAATGTGAGGGACAAATTCCATCTTGACCATTCACATTCCTACGCATGAAAAACCACTAAGCCTGAACATAGTCTTTATGATCACTTGGTCAAAAGTGACTTTTGACTAGGTCAAAGCTAAGCGTTTCTCATGTATGAATCCATGATGATCTCAGGTCAAAGGGCACAGTGACATGGTTTGTATATGAGAGAAGCTTATGACTTAACCCATGCAGCTCTCTCATAGCGGGTCGGTCCAACACCTTGTACTCTTACATGTGCCTATGACTTTAATTTATATCTCCATATAATTTAAAGTCATACTGGTCTTATTTCATCTTTGCTCCCACATAGATGACCGACCAGGGACATTTAGGATAAACCATGAGTTATCCAAGGATAGTTATCACAGTAAACATGCAAATAATATGATAACGTAATTAATAAACTTATAAATTAACAATGTTCAAAACATAATGATTGGCCCCTAGGGCACAATTTCCAACAGTGTGGAGGGCTTTGACTTAGTGACTTTGTTGAGTTTGCATGGCCTTTTACATACAAACAATTTGGTCACTTAAAGTAGCCAATTTGTTTGGGATCTCATCCGATTGCTGTCACACCTTACTTTTATATTACCTTAGAGTCCATTTTATGTCAGTTCAGGCCACTTTGGATGGCCATAGATTCAGGGAAAATAGATTTGGGACATTACTACACGAGTACTATTCATTTGGTAAATCCAGAATTTTTGTCCAATTTTAAAAATGCATAATTAATTCTAAAAAAATCAAAACGGAGTGGTTCCAAGTCCTACTAAAAACTTTGTAATTGCTCTTAAAAAAAAAAGAAGCAATCTTAAGAACCAATTCAGTGTGAAACAGTGCTAAATTCGTACGAAAGTTTCTACTATTCTATTGGTCAGAGACTTTTTTCAAATTTCAAGCCCTAAATTTAAAAAATCACCATAATTCTTACATATATTTAAATTGAACGTTCTGCATATTGATTTGAAGCTTAAGATGTGAACTATAACCATGCGTAATTCCAGAATTTAATATGGATAGAAGCTTAGTTAGATTATAGCTCCAAGATAACAGCTTAAAGGGTTACAACATCCATGCATACATTTATCTACAAGTGTCAAAAGTCAAGGGAGTTTCATAAATATACATCATTCTTTCAACATTTTCTTCTTCCTCTTGGATGGTTCAACCCCTAGGAAAAATTAATTACATTTGGAGAGGATAATATTTCATTGAAATCCCAATAGCGAGATAAAATCAATCATAACATCAAACATACACAACCATCAAGCATTTCAACATTTTCTATTATTAGGGAACTAATTCTTCCTCATACTTAGGGATAAAAGCTTAAGTCATGGGAGTAGTGTGGAGGGCTTTGGCTTGGTGACTTTGTTGAGTTTGCATGGCCTTTTGCATACAAACAATTTAGTCACTTAAAATAGCCAATTTGTTTAGGATCTCATCCGATTGCTGTTACACCTTACTTCTATACTACCTTAGAATCCATTTCATGTCAGGTTAGACCACTTTGGATGGCCATAGATTTAGGAAAAATAGATTTTGGACGTTACTATAAGGGTATTGTTCATTTGGCAAATCCAGAATTTCTGTCCAATTTTAAAAATCCATAATTAATTCTAGAAAAATCAAAACAGAGTGGCTCCAAGTCCTACTAAAAGCTCTTTAATTGATCTTTAAAAGAAAAATAATCTTTGGAACCAATTCGGTGTGAAACATTACCAGATTTGTATGGAAGTTTCTACTATTCCATTGGTTAAAAACTTTTTCCAGATTTCAAGCCCTAAATTTTGAAAATCACTATAATTCTTACATATATCCAAATTGAATGTTCTATGTATTGTTTTGAAGCTTAAGATGTGAGCTATAATCATGCCAAATTTCAGAATTTATTATGGACAGAAGCTTAGTCAGATTACACAGCTCTAAGATAATAGCTTCAAGGGTTACAACATCCATGCATACCTTATTTACAAGTGTCAAAAGCTGAAGGAGTTTCATAAATTTACATCATTCTTTCAATATTTTCTTCTTCCTCCTGGATGGTTTTGTTGGAAATTGTGCCCTAGGGGCCAATCATTATGTTTTGAACATTGTTAATTTATGAATTTATTAATTACGTTATCATATTATTTGCATGTTTGCTGTGATGACTATCCTTGGATAACTCATGGTTTATCCTAAATGTCCCTGGTCGGTCATCTATGTGGGAGCAAAGATGAAATAAGACCAGTATGACTTTAAAGATATATAGAGATATAAATTAAAGTCATAGGCATATGTAAGAGTACAAGGTGTTGGACCGACCCGCTATGAGAGAGCTGCATGGGTTGAGTCATAAGCTTCTCTCATATACAAACCATGTCATTGTGCCCTTTAACCTGAGATCATCATGGATTCATACATGAGAAACGCTTAGCTTTGACCTAGTCAAAAGTCACTTTTGACCGAGTGATCATAAAGACTATGTTTAGGCTTAATGGTTTTTCATGCGAAGGAATGTGAATGGTCAAGATGGAATTTGTCCCTTACATTCGTAGAGAGACATTACTGGGCCCCTCGATGAGTGAGTCTGAGAAATGTATGGCCATACTATAATGGAAAGGTAGTTCCATTTCTATACTCAGACTACTCAGGGATCGATAAAGTAACGGTCATGAATAGGAGGATAACGTTCTCCATGCCTCATCCATGACCAAAATGTCGTGTGACAAAAGGGACGTGATATGGTTGTATGAAAGGTTGCATCGTTCAATGATCCTCATATGTTTTGGGTAGTCGTGATGTCTTGCTAGAGACTGCTTACGACTTGTGAGTCATTATGGTTAATGGCCCACTGCCAACTTCATATGGGCCTACAGGGTCGCACACAAAATAGCCCAACACGAGTTATGATGTCCAGATTCATTGAATCTAGGATATGTCCAGATTCAATGAATAAATAGGGTGGACGTGTATATATATATATTCGTATATATATATTATATAAATATAAGAGATATTAATTGTTAGATTTAATTTATAAGGATAAATTAGATCTATGTAAATTAATTCCGTCATATCTTTATTTTTTGAATTAGATAAATAGGTGAATTAAATCTGTGAGACGGATTTAATATAAACCATATTTATTTAATTGTTCTCTTATCTAATTATGCAATATTTAATATTGTATTAATTTCGGAATTAATTTAGGATTAATTTTGAAATTAAAATATCATTCATAATACCTATAGCATCCTATATATTCGATATTAGGGAGCTAGGGTTTTAGGTGTGAGAGCGAAAGCACTAAGCAGATAAGGGACGGCCAAAAGTGAAGAGAGAGAGGATGGATTTTGAAAACCCTAGACGGACATGACACTAGCACGTCGTTCGAGGTTGAGGGCTACTCGTGTGGATACCGGTAAAGGAAGCCGACCGGAGTTGTCGACTTCGAACGACAAAGGAGGCAAGCAGAAGCATCCTGAACGGCCGAATCATCGAGTCACCAGGAAATCGAACACCGAAGGTAATGCTTCTTACTACCTGACTTAAATGCGATCGGTAGATCCGGGCAAGGGATTGAAAGTTTTAAAATTTTAAGTTTTTCCGCTGCGCGTCGTCTTTCAATTCCCTTCAGGTTTAACCCCTAGGAAAAATTAATTGCATTTGGAGGGAATAATATTTCATTAAAATCCCAATAGTGAGATAAAATCAACCATGACATCAAACATCCACAACCATCAAGCATTTCAACATTTTCTATCATTAGGAAATTAATTCTTCCTCATACTTAGGGGCAAGAGCTTAAGTTATGGGAGTAGTGTGGAGGGCTTTGACTTGGTGACTTTGTTGAGTTTGCATGGCTTTTTGCATACAAACAAGTTGGTCACCTAAAATAGCCAATTTATTTAGGATCTCATCTGATTGTCGTTACACTTGACTTCTATACTACTTTAGAGTCCATTTCATGTTAGTTTAGACCACATTAGATGGCCATAGATTTAGAAAAAATGGATTTGGGACATTACTACAAGGGTATTGTTCATTTGGTAAATCCAGAATTTCTGTCCAATTTTAAAAAATCATAAATAATTAAAAAAAAGAAGTGGTTCCAAGTCCTACTAAAAGCTCTTTAATTGCTCTTTAAAAGAAAAATAATCTTAGGAAACAATTTGGTGTGAAACAGTACTAGATTTGTACGGAAGTTTCTACTATTCCATTGGTTAAAAACTTTTTCCAGATTTCAAGTCCTAATTTTGAAAAATCACCATAATTTATACATATAGCCAAATTTCAGAATTTAATATGGATAGAAGCTTAGTCAGATTACATCTCCAAGATAACAACTTAAAGGGTTATAGCATCAATGCATACATTTATTACATCTCCAAGATACATCATTCTTTTAACATTTTCTTCTTCCTCATGGATGGTTCAGCCCCTAGGAAAATTAATTTCATTTGGAGGGAATAAGATTTCATTAAAATCCTAATAGCAAGATAAAATCAACCATAACATCAAGCATGTACCATCATCAACTATTTCAACATTTGCTATCATTAGGGAACTAATTCTTCCTCATACTTAAGGCAATCTCTAACTTGTAATAGCCAAAGCATTCAATGCAAGGGGTAGCCATATAAACATTCACCATAGCTCAATCACATAATAGGAATCATCCATGCATCAACAATTAATGCAATATCAACATTAACGTTAATTAAATCTTGCTACATTGTTTTGTTTTTTGTTCTTGCTCTTTTTTGTCACAAATGTCAAACCCTAATCATTACATTACAAAGGGAAAACCATGTTACAACTTAAACCACACAAGACTTATTGACAATACTTAGGTAACCTTTAACCCTTAAATCCGTGAATTTTGGAGCTTTATTTCCTTTAACCTAAAAATTATCCTTTTAGGTCAGTCCTACATAATTTCATGGAGAATCCAAATATAAGCTTGGATTCATGAAGAGAAAATTCCTTCTCTTTCAAACAGTGTCGGTCGAGTGGTGTGATACAAAAGTCCTAAATTCTCAATTTTAATTCCAATGCTTCCAAAGCTTATTCTTTAGGTTTATCCTACACCATTTTTCATTTTAAACCCAATGGAAGCATCAAAACTCACAAGATCACATCCTAGGGCATAAATCCAGACTTGGCTGAATAGAGTACAAAAATTCCATATCATGCAATCTTTCAAATTTCATCAAATACCACTAGAAACAAGCCATAACCAATGTCTTTAACCTAGGTTCAACATCAAAATCATCCTCCCTTATTTATAATAAATTTCAGCCAACACCTCCCCTTAGGAGAATCAATATTTTTCAACCACCAAACCCAAGAATACAAGGCATAATATAATATAGAACATCAAATTAAGCTTGCATTCAAGCTTATGCGATCAAAGTAGATGGTTTCTCCTTGATTGCACTTCAAGAAAATAATTGGAAAGAGTTCCCCCTAGTTGGCTGAAAATGAGTGATTGTGAGGGAGGGAGATGGCCATTTATAAGCCAAGCCTTAATTGTTTGCTATCCAAGATTACTCTAATTACAATGATTATGTGTCAACTCCCTAATCAATCTTACACCAATTTCCAATCTTAAAATAAATCCAATTGAAATTGATTTTCCAAAGTCAAAATCCTCTCCATGCTAGGCTTGACAGTGGCATCTCAATCCTCTCCATTCATAGCTTGACAAGTGGCAAAATGTGGGCTAAGTAAAAGTTAAGAAGGTTTTTTTTCACTTTATGAGTACACTTTGCACAGAAATTAATTCTATTTCACAATTACAGTATCCTAGCCACTGCAATTATTTTTTTCAGATCCATAGTACATTCTTACTATTTTTCTATTCCCAAAATGCCTAGGGATACATTGTGAATTTTTTTTGGGGATTTAATTATCCTTAAAAGTATTTATTTGGAATTTTCTAAATAAAAGTCCTAATTTGGCTTAATTAGCCCTTAAATTCCTTTATAATTTTTCTAAGGCTAATTTAGGAATAAAACCCCTTATACACTATTATATAATTCCCAATGCACAATATCCCTATGTTTCCTCATTTTTCTGAGGAATAAAAAAATATTTTTAATAATTAATTTTTGACCAATTTTTCTTGATTAGTCAAACTTTTGTACTGATAGGAAATTCAATAATAATTATTTTCCATCATAATTCTAATTTTTTTAGACTAAAAAAATGTCTAGGGAGCTTTTCCTTATTTTTCATAATTATCCAATAATTTTTAAAAATTTCCAATATATTTTTCAAAATTATATAATCTTGTCTGTAACTTTTGAAAATTATACTTTTGTCCTAGCACTATCTTAACTTTAAGAGTTGGGTCATCTCATTTCTTCCTATGATTCTGACCCTTAAGTGTCTAGGAACATCCTTACTTTTATTTACCAAATTACTGGATGTGATATTTCTTCTTCCTAAATAAAATTCGTCTTTGAAATTTAGAACATACCTTATCGGAAAAGTTCTAGATACTTTTCCTTCATCTCTTCTTCCATTGCCCATGTTGTCTCTTTTGATGAGAAACCTTTCCAGACAACCTTGGCCAATGGAACCTGCTTGTTCCTTAGCTATTGGACCTTCTTATCAATCATTCACTATAGTTCGACTTCAAAAGATAGGTTATATTGAAGTACAATGTCGTCATATTATATGACATGAGCTGGGTCTTGGTGGCACTTCTTGAATTAGGAGACATGAAAGACATCATGAATTTGACTCAAATTTGGGGGAATGGCCAATTTGTAAGCTACTGGTCCAGGTTTAGAAAGAATCTAGAATAGTCCAACATACTTCAGATTTAACTTCTTAGCCTTTAGGGATCAACTAACTTCGGTGGTTGGAGACACTTTAAGGAATACATGATCCCCAACACCAAACTCCAACAGTCTCGTTCTAGTATCTGCATAGCTCTTCTGTCTACTTTAAGCTGCTAGAAGTCTTTGTTTGATAGTCTCAATTTGCTGAGAGGTCTGATCTAATAAGTCAAGACCATACATCCTTCTTCTGCTAAGTTTCATCCAACCAACATAAGGGAGATCTGAACTTCCTCCCATAAAGTGCTTTGTACAGAGCTATTCGAATACTAAAATGATAATTGTTATTATAAACGAATTTGGCTAAAGGCAAGATAAATCCCAGTTATCGTCAAAACCAAGCGCACATGCTCGCAACATATCCCCTAGAGTTTGGATCGTTCTCTCTGTTTGTCTATCTGTTTGTGGATGGTAGGATGTACTAAATCTGAGAGTATTGTCCATTTCTTTCTATAGAGACCTCCAGAACTTAGAGGTGAATCTTGGGTCTTAATTAGAAACAATACTACTTAGGATACCATGCAACCTAACAATCTCCTTAATGTAAAGTTTTGCTAACTTTTCTGGAGGATCTTTAATATTCACAGCGAGAAAATGTGCTGACTTGGTCAATCGGTCTACTATAACCCATATTACATTATGCTTAGCTGACATAAGTGGTAACCCCGCTATAAAATCCATTGATATGCTATCCCACTTCCATCTAGGGATATCTGGGGGTTGTAACTTTCTCACAGGTTTCTAGTGTTCTATCTTCTAGCAAGTGAGACATTTTGCCACAAATTCTGTTATATCTTTCTTCATTCCAAGCCACTAGAAAAGTTCTCTGATGTCATGATACATCTTGGTCATTCCTGGATGAAGAGTATCTAAACTCTTATGGGCTTCTGCTAAAATCCTTTCTCTAAGATCGCCCACTTGAGGAATATATATTCTTTTTCTAAACTTCAACAGTCCCTCATGAGAAATCTCAAAGTTTTGGGTTTTGCCCTTGTATAACTTTGCTTTTGAAAATTTTTGCTAATCAATCCTAATGTTGCGCTTCTCAGATCTGATCCTCGAGCAGAGCTGTAAATTGCATTTTACCACCTTTACTCTTAACTAATTGCATCTGGTATAGAGGACACTAATCTCTGAAATCCTCTACTAGCTTCTATTCCTTGATCATTAATAATGCTACCTATACTGTCTTCCCACTTAAGGCATCTGTAACCATATTTGTTTTGCCTGGATGGTACTTGATTTGGAAATCATAATCTTTAAGTAGTTCCATCCATCTACATTGCCTCATATTTAACTCTTTCTGATCTTGCAGATACATAAGGCTCTTGTAGTCGCAAAACAACTCTATTGTTGCTCTGTATAAGGAATGTCTCTACATCTTCAGGTAATTTTCCTCATGAGATTTCAACTAGCGTGAAGCGTAGGCTAAGCACGCATCTTAGTCCTTGCTTGCTAGCATCTGTGTAGACCACATAGGTTTGCATGGGATCAGGGATTTTAAGTACGGGAGTAGAGGTGAGCTTCCTCTTTAGCTCCTAAAAACTAGCCTCACTCTTTCCATCCCACATGAGCAGTTGGTTCTTCCTAGTAAGCTTGGTCAGCAGAAGAGCAATCCAAGAAAAGTCCTTAATAAATCATATGTAATACCCCATAAGTCCAAGGAAACTTTTGATCTCAGTCACTGTCTTAGGTCATTCCCAATTAAGTACTATCTCAACTTTGTTGGGGTCAATAGATACTCCCTCTCGAGAAATTATATGGCTGAGAAAACAACCTTCCTACAACCAAAACTTGTATTTACTAAGTTTAGGAAAGAGTTGCTTTCCTTTTAGGGTATTCAAGACAATTCTTAGGTGTTTCTCATGCATTCAGGAGAAGTGGAATACACTAGGATATCATCAATGAAAACGACCATAGATTGATCTAAATAAGGTCAAAAGATCCTGTTCATGTAGTTTATGTATATCGCAGGTATTTTTGTCAATCTAAATGGCATCACTAAGAACTCATAGTGCCCATAACGAGCTCAATCTTGAGTTGATGGTAGCCAAATCTCAAGTAAATCTTAGAGAATATACTGGCACCAACTAACTGGACTAACAGATCATTTATTCTAAGAAGTAGATACTTATTCTTAATAGTGATCTTATTTAGTTTCCTGTAGTCTGTAAATAATCTTAGACTACCATCCTTCCTTTTGATATACAACACTGGAGCAACCCATGGCAAAATACTAGGTCTAATAAAACCCTTCTTGAGTAACTCCTCTATCTGCTTTTTCAGTTCCGTATCTTATTAGGAGCCATTGTATAAGGGGCTTTGGAAATTGATCTGGCTTGAGGTACAATATCAATTAGGAACTCTACTGCTTTGTCCACTAGTAGTCCTTTGATCTCTGTTGGGAATACTTCAGGGAATCCTTTAACAACCAGAATTTCTTCTATCCCCTCTTTAATTTCTGCTTGTATCAAGAGGAAAACAAGAAATCTTTGACAATATTTTCGTAGGCATTTGTTAGCTTGGGCTTCTATTATGAAGTTTAACTTAACTTTGGGATGCAAATCTACTTCTCTTGGGGGAAGGATCAGGGCTTTGTTCTTACAGTCCAACAATATGTTATGGGATGACAACCAATTTAAACCAATTATCACATCGATTTTATGGAAGGGCATGCACATCAAATCTAAGGTAGTGCAACAGTGTTCGTATTGAACAATGCAGTTTAAACAAACATCTGATGTGACTACTCTAGAGTGAGTAGGCAGGGACACATGTATATTATAAGGCAGTGCATTGATAACTAAGTCGAGTCATTTAACACAAACATATGATATGAAAGAATGACTAGCACCAAAATCAAATATTGAATCACCGGGAAGTTATTAATAATGATCATACCTTAGATTATGTCTGGTGACTTCCCAGCCCCGTCCTGAGTGAAAGCAAACACTCGCCCTTGAAGTCGGATTCTCAGCTTCTCAGCATTCTGCTGACATTCCCTTAAAAGTGTTCAGGTTTACCACAGTAAAGCAGATGTTCTGTCCTGCCATACACAGCCTATCATTGTGGTTCTTGCCACAGATAGCGCATTTCTTACCCTTTTGTTAGTGGCTTCCCTTTTTGCCTTCTTGTTATCCAATTGCCTTTTCCTCTTCTTGTTAGCACTAGAAGGGACTTTGCCCTAATCCTTCTTCTCTCTCTTAGGAGTTGGTTTAGTTATTAAGTAATGGTTCAAGCTATTCAGTAATTCAACAAGCTTCAACTACCTTATTGAACTCCTCAAATTGTTTGGGAGCTGTCATTTCTCTCAAGGACTACTTTAGTCCTCTGACCATTTTCTCAGCTGTCAATCTCTCATCCTCCTAGTAATGTTGGTAACTAGAGTAGTGAGAGAGGCAAATAAGCTTTGCCAAGTATTCATCAAATGGTTCCTTATCTTGCTGCTTAAGGGTCAAGAGCTTCACTTCCCTCTCATCCTTAACTGACCTTAGAAAATATTTCTCATAGAACTGCTTGAAAAATACCTCCCACATCACTCTGGTATGTCGAGCTTTGAGTATTAGCTCAGTGTTCTACCACTAGTGATTGGCATCCTTCTCAAGTTTATGGATCGCCATTTAGGCCTTCCATTTAGTTAGACAATCCAACACTTTAAAGATTTTCTATAAACGATTTATCCAATCTTCAGCTACCTAGACATCAAACACCCCATCAAATGAAGATGAATTGTGTTTGCAAAATTACATAATCCACTCTTGGATGCTATTAGGGTCTACTGTCGGTATTGTCGGTCTAGGTGGCTACTCAGGTTCTTGAATTGCTGGTACTTCCTCCTTTGGTTGCCTAATGTTTAGGTTAGTCATTGCCACTGCTACCGCTACAGCTATTGTGGTGTCCTTCTCTTGCTCCTTGCGAGCTTGAGTCGTCTTCATTTTCTCAATCATCCTTTGTTATTGTTCTAAGCAATCTAGGATTACTTGTAAAGGGTCTGGAGGAACCTTGCATTATTTCCTAAGGGTCTCTCCAGTGATGTGTCCCTTCTAGTTTTAACTATTTCAATACCTATTCTAAATTATAAGAAAGGAATAAGGAAGTAAACATCATACTTGGATTTTATTCATCAAACATCATTCATGCATCACACAAAGCAGTAAAGTTTTCATATTTATATGCTGATTAGTTCATACATATCATATATGCTTCAACCATCTAACCTATTAAGGTCAGCAGTACCCAAAATATTTCTATGTTAGCCTCCACGAGGATCCTTAACTGTCTACAAGAAATGGATAATAATAAAGTCTTTAAAGGTTTGAATCCAGTCCTCAACATTAGAACCAAGTATCTGATCTAATTGGAGTATCTCATGCAATAATCTAGGAGTGTCTAGAAGTATGTCTGTCATAGTCTGAAGCCAGTCCTTGGGGTCTAGATAAGGGTTGCCCTAACTATGGGCTTGGTACAATAGCTTCACATCCAATAGGTAATCCAAATAAGTGATCAAATCCTGATCTACACCCTTCCTGATATGGCAACCCAAGTATCTCATCCTCTCTCTCAGCTGATCGTGGTTACGGATCTCAGGCTCTGATGGAGCTGGAACAAGTGCTACTAGTACCGGGGGTACAGTTTGTAAAGTACTAGGGCTTGCTATGTCACTCGGATGGATACCTGGAGTAATAGGCTGACTGGGCCAAGGAAAGTCAAACCTATAGGCTCTTTCAGGGTCAAGCAAACTAGTCACCAAAGTACTAGGTCTGGGTAGGTTCACTAGCTCCTTCCAAGTATAGCCCGCATGGTGTACCCAATGCTTTGAGTACACACTAGAGCCTATTGACGAGTATCATGGGCTAACATCCCCTAATATCCACTTCATTAGGTCCTCCTCCTACTTTAGATCATCTAGATTAGGTATATCTCCTTGATTTACTGACAGCTCAGACTTAGAATCAAAATCCATAAGGTTTCCTGCAAAACTTACTAACATGTCAATTTCTCCTCAATTAACATATTAACTAATAGGCTAAACTAAGTAGAGTATTCTATCCTATGCCAGAACCTTTGCTTTGAAATAAAAAATATTACACCTTATTTCTATACTACCTTAGAGTCTATTTTATGTCAGTTCAAACCACTTTGGATGGCTATAGATTTAGAAAAAACGGATTTGGGATGTTACTACGTAGGTACTGTTCATTTGGTAAATCTAGAATTTCTATTCAACTTTGAAAATTTATAATTAATTCTAAAAAAATTGAAACAGAGTGATTTCAAGTCCTACTGAAAGCTCTTTAATTGATCTTTAAACAAAAAATAATCTTAGGAACCAATTTGGTGTGAAAAAGTGCCAGTTTGGTACGGAAGTTTCTACTATTCCATTAGTCAAAAACTTTTTCCACATTTCAAGCCATAACTTTGAAAAATCACCATAATTTGTACATATACCCAAATGGTACATTCTACCTATTAATTTGAAGCTTAACATGTGAACTATAATCATGACAAATTTAATAATTTAATACTAACAAAAGCTTAGTCAGATTATAGGCCCAAGATAACAGCTTAAATGATTACAGTATCCATGCATACATTTATTTACAATTGTCAAAAGTCAAGGGAGTTTCATAGATATACATCATTCTTTCAACATTTTCTTCTTCCTCCTGGATGGTTTAGCCCCTAGGAAAAATTAATTGCATTTGGAGGGAATGAGATTTCATTAAAATCCCAATAGCAAAATGAAATCAACCATAACATCAAACATGCACTATCATCAAGCATTTCAACATTTGCTATCATTAGGAAACTAATTCTTTCTCATACTTAAAACAATCTCTAACATGCAATAACCAAGGCATTCAATGTAAGGAGTAGCACCATAAACATTCATCATAGCTCAACCACATAATAGCAATAATCCATGCATCAACAATTAATGCAATATCAATATTAAAGTTAATTAAATCTTGCTACCTTGATCCAAGTGCTCTTTTGGTCTTTGTTCTTGCTCTTTTCTAGCACAAATGTCAAATCCTAAATATCAGATTACAAAGAGGCAAACATGTTACAACTCAAACTACACAAGACTTATTGACAATACTTAACTAACCCTTAACTCTTAAATCCTTGAATTTTGGAGCTTTATTCCTTATAACCTAAAAACTATCCTTTTAGGTCAATCTTACATAATTTTTCATGTAGAATTCAAATATGAGCTTGGATTCATGAAAAGAAAATTCCTTCCCTTTCAAACAGTGTTAGCCAAATGGCATGATACAAGGTCCTAAATTCCTAACTTTAATTCCAATGTTTCCAAAGCTTGTTCTTTAGGTTTACCTTATACCACTTTCCATTTTAAACCCAATGGAAGCATCAAAACTCACAAAATCACATCCTAGGACATAAATTCCATATCATGCAATCTTTCAAATTTCAACACAATACCACTAGAAATAAGCCATAACCAACGTCTTTAACCTAGGTTCAACATCAAAATCATCCTCTCCTATTTCTAATAAATTTTGGCCAGCACCTCCCCTTAAGGGAATCAATATTTTTCAACCACCAAACCTAGGAATACAAAGCATAATACAACGTAGAACGTCAAACAAAACTTATATCGAAGCTTATGTGATCAAAGTAGATAGTTCTCCTTGATTGCAGTTCAAGAAAGAAATTGGCAAGAGTTCCCCCTAATTGGCCAAAAATGAGTGATTGTGAGGGAGGGAGATGGCTATTTATAAGCCAAACCTCAATTGTTTGCCATCCAAGATTACTTTAATTACAACAATTAGGTGTCAACTCCCTAATCAATCTTGCACCAATTTCTAATCTTAAAATAAATCCAATTGAAATTGATTTTTCAAAGTCAAAATCCTCTCCATACTTGGCTTGACAAGCGGCATCTTAATCGTCTCCATTCATAGCTTGACAAGAGGCAAAATGTGGGCTAAGTAAAATTCAAGTTCTTTTCACTTTATCAGTACATTTTGCATTGAAATTAATTTCTATTTCACAATTACAGTATCCTAGCCACTTTAATTATTTTTTGTCAGGTTCATAATACATTCTTACCATTTTTCTCTTCCCAAAATGCTCTCCTTTGTTACCATCATAATTTTCTATCAATGGTAAAGAAAGAAAATTATTTTAATTTTTATAATGATTTATTTATGCGGGAAGACATCTCTAGAATTTTTGAACATTTATGGGGCTTCTTTCTGCTTCATAATCTCTTATAATTCCCAAGGATACACTATGAATTTTTTGATATTTAATTATCCTTAAAAGTATTTATTTGAAATTTTCCAAATAAAAGTCGCAATTTGGCTTAATTAGCCCTTAAATTTCTTTATAATTTTTAAGGCTAATTTGGGAATAAAACTACTTATATACTGTTATATAATTCTCAATGCACAATATCCCTATTTTCCTCAATTTTCTAAGGCTTAAAAATATTTTCAATACTTAATTTTTGACCAATTTTTCTTAATTAGTCAAACTTTCATAATGACTGGAAATTCAATAATAATTATTTCTCATCATAATTCTGACTTTTTGAGACTAACATACTGTCTAGGGGGCTTTTCCCTATTTTTCACAATTATTCAATAATTTTTGGAATTTCAATATATTTTCTAAAATTATATAAACTTGCCTGTAACTTTTGAAAATTATACTTTTGCCCTGACACTGTATTAAATTTAAGAGTTGTGTCATCTCATTTCTTCCTATGATTCAGGCCCTTAAGTGTCTAGGAACATTCTTTCTCTTATTTACCAAATTATTATATGTGACAATTGCCAACCTCCTACTCCATGTACATGGGGAGCATCTCTAACCCCAAATTGTTGATTATTTACAATCATCTTCTCTAATAGATCCCATGCACCTTGAGAGGTTAAGTCAATCAAAGAACCACCACCACCAATAGCATCAATGGTGGATTTTTGATGATCTAGCAACCTATCATAGAAATATTGAACCAAAAGTGGTTAGGAAATTTGGTGATGTGGGCATTTAGCAAGTAAAGCTATGAACCTTGTCCAATATTCATAGAGACTTTCTCTAATCCCTTGTTGAACACTACAAATTTCCTTTCTCATCCTAGCTATCCTTAAAGCTGGGAAATATATTTCTGAGAATTACTTCTTCAATTGCTCCCATGAGAGCGTTGCAAAATGTTGAGGCAACATGTATAGCCATTCCTTGGCCATGCCTTCCATAGAAAACAAGAAGGCTCTACTTAGAACGTCACCTAGGTGAGCTCCTAGAGGCTTCATGGAAGAACAGATCATGTGAAGGTTTTAGAGATGCCTATGTAGGTCCTCACCTGTATTGCTATGAAACTAAGGTAAGGCTCTTATCAAGGTTCCTTTTAATTCAAAATTAGCATTAAAATTGTAAAAGCCATAAGGATTATAATCAACATTAGAAGAATTCATTTCTCTTATGCTTTGATGCCTGACATTATTAGCCGTACTATTTTTAGCTTGTTATGTCACATCTAGTAATATGATAATTAGGAATAAGAATATTCCTGAAAATTTAAGAGCCAAAAGAAATAAGGAGAAATAGAATAATTATAGTGGAAAATAAGTAGTATGATTTTTCAAGTCAATTATGAAATGTTCGATTAATTAAGAAAAATTGGTCAAGAATAATTATGAAAAATATTTTCAAGTCTCAAAAAATTAAGAAAAAATAAGGACAATATTCCTTGAGAATTATATGAGATTATATAATTGGTTTTAAGGCCAAATTGCCTTTAGAGAAATTACAAAGGAATTTAAGGTTGATTTAGCCTAATTTAAAGCCTTTTATTTGAAAAATTCCAAATAAAAATTTGGAAGGAGAATAAAATTCCAAGAAAATTCCTATGATTCCCCAAAGAATTATGAGAGATTATGGAATTAAAAGGAGACCTTCGAATATACAAGATTAATTCCTTGAAAAATTGGAAAAATCGCTAAAGAGAAGGAAATTAGTTTTTCTTTTTATTTAATTATTTGGAATTGGAATTTGAGACAAAGAGGGAATTTTAGAAAAATAAAAATGAGGAGAATAAATTATGGATCTGATAGAAAATAATTACATATACTAGAGTACTGTAATTATACAAAAAAAATTAAACTCGGAGTAAAAGTGCACCAATAAAGTGAAAACTAGAGTCTTACACTTTACTTGGCTCATAAGTTGCCACTTGTTAAGCCCCTATTAGAAAGTAATTAAAAATTTACAAGTGTCAAGCCTTGATTAGAGAGGATCTTGACTTTTGAGATTAATTTCATTTGATATTAAGTTAATTAAGAGAGAAGTTTCAAGACTCAATAGGCAAGTGACACTTGGCCTACTATTAATGTGGATGATTGAGATATTTGTTTAGCATTAATAGGAGCTCATCCTCCTCCTTCTCAAGACTCCATTTTCGGCCAAGAAGGAAAATGAGAGAGCAAGAGTGATCTTTGAGTGAGTTCAAGGAGAAAGCAAGCAACTTGGATCAAGAAAGCCTGGAGTTAAGGTTAGTAGTTGATATTATTTTGTTCCTTGCTTGATTCTCTTGAGTTTGATGGTTGAAAAATTTCATTCTTGCCTCTTGATGGTATTGGGCGAATTGGTTAATGTTAGGGGAGGAAAGTTTTGAAGTTAGACATAGTTAGAACACTATGATTTAAGGTGGTTACAAGTGGTTTGGTGTTGTTTTGAAAAGATTTCATGGCTGAACTTTAAGGGGGTATGGTTTGGCCAAGATGAGAACCCTAACCTAGGATGATTTTTTCAATATTTTGATGCTTTCATGGTGTTCAAAATAGAAAATGGTGTAGGATAAACCTAAAGAAAAAGTATTAGAGGCATTAAAATCAAAGTTGTGATTTTTAGAAAAGATATACCCCCTATTCGGCCCACTTGGTTCTTGAGGAAGGAATTTTCTTTTCTTAGATCCAAACCCATATTTGGATTCTACATGAAAAATCATGTAGGAAGGAACCAAGAAAGAATTTTTTGGGCTTAAGGAAACAAAACTCAAAAATTAAAGATCAAAGGTTAAAGCTTTAAAAAGGCAAGGGTTTAATTGAGTTTTGTTATTGATTTTTGATATGGTTTGGTTGGTAATGTTGCTGCCCCTTTTATGGTTTGTGATGTTAGGGTTTGTTAATTGTGGAGAAGAGGAAGAAGGTCAAAGAATCAAGAGCATTTGGATTAAGGTAGTGGGATTTAATTAGCCATTAATGTTAACTTTGCATTGTTATTTATGGCATGAATGCTTGCTATTATATGGTTGAACTATGATATTTGTGATATGGTTGCTCCTTGCATTTTGTTCCCATGGCCTTGAATGTTGAGGTTGCCTATTATAAAAAGATTAGTTTTCCTATGATTGCTAATGTTAAAGTGCTTTATAATGATGCGTGTTGATGTTTTGGTTGATTGATCTTGCTACTAGGATTTCATTAAAATCTCATCCCCCATATGTAACCTAACATTTTAGGGCTGAATCACAAAAAGGGAAGCTGCAAATTCAAGGGTAATTGTGGTGGTGATCCATGAGGAAACAATTATATTTTGGTTATGTAAATGTATGATGATAGGATGCTGTAACCCCAAACAGGATGCCAACTTGGAGCTACGTTTTTACTAAGTTACTGAACGCATTAAATCACAAAATTTGGTGTTAATGTAGATCACATTCTAAGCTATCACATTAAAAATAATGATTTTTTAAAGTTAAGGTCCAGAATCTGGAAAAAGAGTTTTTATCAAAAGGACAGGGGTGATTTCCACAAAAACCTGACACTTTCTCAAATGGAATTGGTTCACAAGTCTATTTTTCTTTGAAAGAGTATTCAAAGATCTTTTCATAAAATTTTGAACCATTCCATTTTGATTTTTTTAGATTAAGTTATGATTTTTTCAAGTTAGACCAGAAAACTGAATTTTTACCACATGAATAGTAAAAATCTAAAAATCAGCATTTTTTGGATATTTTTGAGTCCAAGACCATCCAATATGGTCTAGAATGCCTCGGAATAAATTCTAAACCATATTAGAAGTAAGGTGTAACATGCTGCTCTTGCCCATTGTTATTAAGATTGGGTCTTTCCTCCTCTCTATGGACTTCAGTCACCCTAAGTGCTTCATTATCTTTAAGCATATTGTTTTGATCCATGACAAAATGATAGTCTATATAATTACTGAGTGAAGAATCAGATTCAGCAAATTTAGAAGGATCATAACAATATTCATAGTGCAATGAAAAGAGAGGTGTAAATGGTGTGGAATGTTCAAAATACAGACCATTAGTACCCTTAAGTAGCCTTTCTCTCTCAAGTGTCCTTAAGGTCTTGTTTATTTCAATATCAAGTGGCAAAAGTGTCTCTTTTCCAGATCTGGTCATATAAGAACTTGAACCACTTTAAGCAATCAAATACCCAACAAGTAACTTAACTTTAAGAATCAAGAATTTGAATGAATCAACCAAAGAATCAATAAATGTAAATCAAGAGCATATTAAGGTGCAATTAAACCCTTAAAAGAATGTTAAAGACCCAAAGAATGTATTGAAAAACAACACAGATCAAGTGCAGAAATTTTCTTTAGCAGAGTCGTGCACCGTCGTAAAGAGAAAAGTACGCCGCAGCGACTCTTGATAGAATCAACCTTCCTCCTATTCAGTGACAAGCACAATAGTGGATAGCAAATTACGTCATGGTGAAGTTGACAGCATCAAACTTCTGATACAGAACAAGCACTTCCCTTCAATCTTTTTTACTAAACCACTCCCTTAATCACCAAGATAAGTTTCAACAACAATTTTCCAGCACGTAAGTATTTAAAAACACCAATTAAACCAAAGTTCAAACTTTCCAAATGATTGAAATGACAACACTCTAAAATATTTATTTGAATTTCTAGAAATTTCTTAAACCAAAATCACAAGTAAAAGAAAATGCAACAACACAACCCAGTTAAAGTGATATTTGGACACACAATTGCCAAAGAGCTAGGCTTCCCAGCAATAGTGCCAAATTTGATGAGCCATGTCTCTTGACTATCAAATAAAACTAAGCTAAATGCAATATAGTGGCACTAACCTAGATGTTAAACTCTTGAGGAACCTATGAATGTCTTAGTAATCCAAGCACAATATCAAATTAACCAAGTAATATGTATGAAGTAATTATGCAGCAATGACTTTATCAAAGGCTAAAGTAAAACTATCTAAACTTTTTATGGTTTTTAGACTTAGTAAGTAGAGATAAATGCAGTGTATGGATTATCCTTGGTAGCCAAATCCACCAACCATCCTAGTTCCTCTTTTAATTGTGTTCTAAATCCTTTATTAAGCTTGGTTTGTGAGACCTTCTCTAAACAATGAATCCTATGAGTTAAAATCCTAACTCATCTGACTCATTTTAATGCTTAACATGAATTATACTCTGCAAGAGGTATTTTACTCTCTTAATCAACAATGTTAGAACCCAAACCGATTAATCAAGAGATTCAAATACTTGAGTTAAAAGAATCAATGTAACAAAAGGTAATACCAATCCAATCAATCAATTAAAGTGTAAAATACAATTCAAATCTCAATTTTTATGTAAATCAACCAAATTACATCTTAATACAATCACGAATCACAAATCTAAACCTTAGAAATTACAATTTATGAATGTATAGAGTGAAACTATGATTAAGGTAGAAGAAACTCCTAATATAGCTTTAGGAACTTAGATTAGCTTCATTGAACATCAAGGAATCATGATCTAGCCTCTCATGATTGAAATCATAGCTCCAACAAGGTCAGCAATCTTCGTGGCCATGGCAACAATGATCGAAGAAGGAATAGAGGAGAATAATCAGTAAAAAATGCAAGAAATTGGGTAGAAATGATGAATTCATGATAGAGAAGAGTGGAGAGGTGAAGAGAGATGAAGTTGAGAGGATCTGAATGGAGAGATCGATCAGAAAATAGAAAAATGATAGAGTGCTCATTCTGGAATTAAAATGCAAATTTTTGCTCTTTCGCCTTGGTGCTCCCTTGTGTTTGCTGTGGCGCTCGTAAAAATGACACCGTTTGGATTAGTGAATCTGCACTCTTTTATTAGGCATGTTCGTCGTAGTGAAGATCAGAGTTTGCCGTAGCGTTTGAGACAGAATCACTCATCCTTGATTTCTTTAACCTGTAATCACCTACAATAGTCAAATTGACCTCATATTCATCTAGTCTAGAGTATATAGGATACATAAGAGCCAATACATGAATAAAACTCAAAAATTACCACATAAAAATAGACAATTGACTCTTATACCCTTGATGCACAAAAACCTCTAATTTAGCCCAAATTACACAATTGAAAGCTACAAAAGTATAAGTTTGGACTAGAAAATATAGGTAAAATATGAGAATTATCATGATATCAATGGCATACTCATATACTCATATATTAACCAACAGAGCAAATCAATATATTTGAACCATAACCCTTTTCTTTTTAATCATCTCTTATTTCTTGATGCCACTTCTTGTGTTCCTCTTCTTGCACATTTTACCCATTATGGTTGGCTAAGGGAGGGTGAGATTCAAGAGAATCACAATAGTAAATATTACCATTAATGCATGCAAGATGGATACAAGTGTATAACATGTTTACTTGATCTAGCACATACTTACTGATAACATGTTCTCATGCTTAGTGTTTCATATTAACATGCATAGCCATGGAAAACATAAAAGAAACAGAGCATTATACTTACAATTGCATCTCATATTATCATCAAATAACATAATACATATCAACATACAGGCATACACACCAAGCACGTATGAAAGGTAAGTTCACTACCTTGTAACATTAAGCTTCCTCTTGTCCTTTTTGGCTCCCTTTTGCTACCAATCTTGAGGTTACTTGTTTAACCTTTGATATTCCTCTTCCTTGATATCTCATGTGTCACATCTCAATTTTTAGACCTAGGAGCCCTAGAAGTAGTCTAAAGAAGATAGGCTACTAAGCCTCTTTTGAGTAAAAGTCTCAAAGATGAGAAAAGAAGTCAAAACAGTTTTAGGGACTAAATTGCAAAGTAAAGTTTTCAAGGGCTGAAGTATAATCAAAGTTAGAGGCTCCGGTAACATCTCAAGGCTCCAGAAAGAGAAAAGAAGCTATATACAAGTCAAAATTTAAGTTAGAAGCCTCAAAGAGATGGGTTGATGAGGTTGAGCCCAAGTAAGGGCAAAACTGTAAATTCAAGTTACAGCCATTAGGGGTAAAAGTGGAAAGTATACAAAAAAATTCCAAAAAAATCCCAAAAAATAGAAAATAATATTCTAAGGCTCTTTTGTAAAGATAAATGACAAAAATACCCCTGAGGCAGCTTAAATGGAATTTATAAGATTATAGCCAACAAAAAGCATACTACTTAAGGTAATTCTTTAAAATAGCAAGAGACCTCAAAAATGTATGAAACAATGAGACTAAATGGCTGAAACGTTGTACTAATTTATAAAATTAGTCTTGTAACTAAAAGGCTAGTGGAATGGCTTTAATAAAATATTAAGCTGATTATGCTGTAAAGGGGCATTTCAAAGAATGATTTTTAGGCAGGGCCTACAGGATGAGTTTGGCCTAAGAAAATCTATAGATATTCTCTAGAATTAAAAGAAATTTATGGAGTAGATAGAAGAATTTTCTAAGCTCTAGAAGGCCATCAAGAAAGCCGGAGAAACATGAGCCAAGTAAATTAGGAGGAAATTTAAGGACTAAGTTTTGATCTAATGGCTAGGATTTAATCTCCCTTCTCCTCTACCAAATTGTTGACACCTAGTACCTTCTAGAAGAATGATGTAAGGATGATGCAAGAAGGTAATGCAATGATGATGTAAAAATCTACTTAAACTTCCAAGTTTGCCCTTACTCTTTCTATTAACTTCCAAGGGCATTTTGGTTCGTTCAAGCCAAAGTTTTGGCTATAAATAGACCCTAACTCCTTCACATTTTTAGCCAAGATGAGGATTAGAGGGGAAAATCTTGCAATTTTGTCTCTTGAATTCCAACCAAGAGGAAGACACCTACCTTTGATCAACCAAGCTTGGATCTAAGGTTATTAGGTTGTTCTATTTTGTTTCTTGCTTGGTTTTCTTGGTTTGGATGGTTGGAAAATGTTGTTTCCCTAAGATGAGGTGCTGGCCGAAATGTATAGGGTTACGGGAAGGAAGTTTTGGTGTTAAATCTAGTTGAAAGGCTTCAGTTATTGCTTGATTCAAATGGTTTTGTGATGATAATTGAAAGATTGTATGTTTTGGTAACCATTGATATTGTCCAACCACTTCAAGATCCATGCCCTAGGATGAAATTTTTATAGTTTTAATGCTTACATTGTGTTTAAAATGAAAAATACTGTAGGGTAAACCTAAAGAACAAGAATTTGAAGCATTAGAATCAAAATTGGGATTTTTGGTTTTCAACCTCCCTTATTAGGCCAAAACAGATTGGAAGGAACAAGTTGAATTTTTATAAATCTAAGTAGATATTTGGATTCTTTGGGCAAAATTATATAGGATTAGCTTAATAAATTTTTTTTTACAAAGATAAAACATTAATCGAAAAATTAAGAGAAAAAAGGTAAAGTTCAAGAAAGTTAGTCTTGAACTTTATGTAATCTCTTGGTCCTAATGAATGTTAGAAACAATCTCACCCAAGAGGGGGGTGAATTGGGTGAGTTACAAAAAAATTTAAAATTAAAAGCGTGCAAGTATTGAACAAAAACAGAGAGTCAGAGTAAGGAGAATTTTAACCGCAGAGAGGAGACACAAGATTTATACTGGTTCGGTCTAAACCACGTGACCTACTTCCAGTCCCCAGAACACCTCTGAGTGTTTCACTATCTTCCAAGATCGACAGGGCTCTTGGTGCCTCGGTACAGTAATTGAATCGCTCAATCACTCCCCCTTACTCCCGTAAGGATACAACCCCTCTCAAGAGTCCACACTCTTGAGTGTCTCTCAAGTTTTTAATAAAAGTAGTGAATGGCTCTCTTACAGAGTGAATTCAATGATAAACACTGATGCTCAGTAGTAATGTGAAAAACAGAGTATTGAATGCGTAACTCAATATTCGCAGGTGGTAGTTCAGGTATTCAATCTCTTCATTAATGCTTCTTCGCGCCTTTTATAGTTGATACCGTTAAGTAGCCGTTAGACGGAAGAGCTTCTAGCCGTTGTGACTTCGTTTGCGTGTTTCGCTGGTTTCAACGGCTCCGCCATTAATGCGTCTGAGTTTCTGACACTGTAGGTCGCAGTCTACGTAATCCCGTTGAAGAGCCGTTGCACTCGTTTTCATTAATCTGCATATTTTAAGCTTCGAACAAATGAAAGTTTTGAGGTGAGTGCTTTAATCTTGAATACAGAATGAAAGCTAATTTATCATTCAAGGATTTGTGACGAAATCATTTATCAGCAAGAAGAACAGAATGTCATTCTGGTTCAGTTTGATCGAAAAAATGATCGATTACTTGATGATAGATCAAGTTATCGATAAACAGAATGAAGATTTTTCGAAGTAGATCACCAAAAATTATCGATCAAGTGTTGGATCATTGACTCTAAGACTTATCATAGAAAGAGGAAATCGTTCCATGATCGAACAAGTGATCGAACACATATTTGATCGAACAGATTATCGATAATTCAAATGTTATTGAAATGAAGCTTCAGTCATTGATGATCGAACATCTTATCGATAAATGTATGATGGATAATATTATCGATAAAACATGGTTATGTAAATAATCAATGAAAGACACAGGCTATCTGAAATGATCGAACAGTTGATCGATCATTGATTATTCGAACAAGTGATCGATAATAGTAAAGAAAGAAGTTTAATCCTGTAAGGCAAAGGAAATGATTATCGATCACGTTTTGTGAAAACATGAAATCCGAGGAATTGAATGATCGATCATATTATCGAAAAACCAGTGATCGATAACTTGATCGAAAAATAGTTCACCATAACTTAATGCGAATATGTCAGTTCTTAGACTCTTTATCGATCACGTTATGTGAAAACTTATTTAAGCAAACAAGTTAAGCTTATCGATAATGTTATCGATAATTTAGTTGTAACAAAACTGAGTAAGAGTAGATAAGGACATTGATTATCGATCATGTGATCGATAATTTTATGATCAATAAGGTTATCGATCTATCAGTGAATTTGATCACCTGCATTCAGAGAGTTAGAGCATAACGTTCGAACACGTAATCGATAAACAAATGGTCGGAAATATGATCGATAAATTTGTGGCAGAACTAATGTGCAGAGCAAGTAGATTGTGTTACCTTTTATCGAAGTCGTTATTGATGACTGATTTATCGATAACTTGATCGATAAATACACTTCAGATTTGGGTCTCTTATCAGTAACTCGATTGTTTACCTGATATTATCGATCAGCTTATCGATAATTTACCATACTCTTATGTGATTTTTACGTTAGTGATTATCGATCACTTTATCGATAAAATTACTCATCGAATAGTTCTTCGATCAGAAAGCCTACTATAGACCTGATTTACACTTGATCATTTATCTGAAACCTTAGCGATAAACGATTGCTCGATCAGGTGATCGATCAAAATACTTAACCTTGATATTCTGACTTTGTTATCATCAAAACTATAATCCTAACATTCTCCCCCTTTTTGATGATGACAAAACACAAGTTATAAATCATCTATCAGAGAGAACATCAACCAGTTTTATATTCTCAAAAAGCATGAAAAAGGACAGATAAATATCAAGAGCATATTATCGATAAAACCACTATCCAGATACACAAAAGATAACAAAAGAGATAATATAAAGTCATGACATAGAACCAAAAAGCAACTCATAAAACCATATAAGCTACAAAATATCATCAGTTTTCTTCTCCCCCTTTTTGTCAGCATCAGAAGGGGTAGGAACCGAGGGAATGGTCAGGGGAATAGGGAGAGGAGGAAGAGGAAAAAGTGGAGAAATAGATGGAAAGTGAAAGGAGTGAACAGGTTGGGGTACAGTGATAAGAGCAAGAGTAGTAGGGACAGAAATAGAAGTAGATGGAACAGAAGGAGAAGTGGTGGAAATAGGTGAAGTGGGTAAAGGAGAGGAAGGAGGTGCAGGCTCAGGGTGCGGTGGAGAGGGAGGATGGAAGAGGAGATCCTCATAGCTGAAGCTTGTGCTAGGTGGAGTGAAGTGCTGGCAGAGAGAGGTAACTAAGCCTTTAAGCTCTTGGAGTTCCTTGTCCACTGAATTAAACCTCTCGGTGACTTCTCTTTCCAAAACCACCATAGCTTGTTGGTGAAGATCCAGAATCTTAGAGATGCCATCAAACTTCCGGTCAGAAACTTCCCCATAGTCTCTGGCAGTGGAGTAGACTCTGGTCTCAAATGCCCGAAGCTCAGCCTGAAACATTTCCCTGAGGGATCTCTCCATAAAAGATGGACCAGGGGTATGAGATGGGGCAGCAGTGGATTCAGCTTCATCCTGGGTCCGAGATGTACTAGCAGCAGGTTGCTTTCCCTTATCCTTCTGAGATACTTTCTGTGATGGTGTAAAGGGAACAGAGATCCTCATTTTGTGGAGCTGAGTGAGGCCTGTTAGAAACAATCTCACCCAAGAGGGGGGTGAATTGGGTGAGTTACAAAAATTTAAAACTAAAAGCGTGCAAGTATTGAATAAAAACAGAGAGTCAGAGTAAGGAGAATTTTAACCACAGAGAGGAGACACAAGATTTATACTGGTTCGGTCTAATCCACGTGACCTACTTCCAGTCCCCAGAACACCTCTGAGTATTTCACTATCTTCCAAGATCGACAGGGCTCTTGGTGCCTCGGTACAGTAATTGAATCGCTCAATCACTCCCCCTTACTCCCGTAAGGATACAACCCCTCTCAAGAGTCCACACTCTTGAGTGTCTCTCAAGTTTTTAATAAGAGTAGTGAATGGCTCTCTTACAGAGTGAATTCAATGATAAACACTGATGCTCAGTAGTAAAGTGAAAAACAGAGTATTGAATGTGTAACTAAATAATCGCAGGTGGTAGTTCAGGTATTCAATTCCTTCATTAATGCCTCTTCGCGCCTTTTATAGTTGATATCGTTAAATAGCCGTTAGACGGAAGGGCTTCTAGCCGTTGTGACTTCGTTTGCGTGTTTCACTGGTTTTAACAACTCCGCCATTAATGCGTCTGAGTTTCTGACACTGTAGGTCGCAGTCTACGTAATCCCGTTGAAGAGCCGTTGCACTCGTTTTCATTAATCTGCATATTTCAAACTTAGAACAAGTCAGAGTTTTGTGGTGAGTGCTTTAATCTTGAATACAGAAAGAAAGCTAATCTATCATTCAAGGATTTGTGCCGAAATCATTTATCAGTAAGAAGAACAAAATGTCATTCTGGTTTAGTTTGATCGAAAAAGTGATCGATTACTTGATGATAGATCAAGTTATCGATAACCAGAATGAAGACTTTTCGAAGTAGATCACTAAAATTATCGATCAAGTGTTGGATTATTGACTTTAAGAATTATCATAGAAAGAGGAAATTATTGCATGATCGAATAAGTGATCGATCACATAATTGATCGAACAGATTATCGATAATTTAAATGTTATTGAAATGAAGCTTCAGTCATTGATGATCGAACATCTTATCGATAAATATATAATGCATAATGTTATCGATAAACCATGGGTATGTATATATTCAATGAAGAACACAGGCTATCTGAAAAGATCGAACATTTAATCGAACAATGAATATTCGAACAAATGATCGAATAAATTATGAAGAGAAGATTAATCCTTTAAGGCAAGGAAACTGGTTATCGATCACCTTTTGTGAAAACATGATTTTCATGGAATTGGATGATCGATCATATTATCGAAAAACCAGTGATCGATAACTTGATCGAACATTCGTTCACCATAACTTAATGCGAATATGTCGATTCTTAGACTCTTTATCGATCACGTTATGTGAAAACTTTTGTTGAGCAAATAAGTTAAAGTTATCGATAATGTTATCGATAATTTAGCTTTAGCAAAATTGAGTAAGAGTAGATAAGGACATTGATTATCGATCATGTGATCGATAATTTTGTGATCAATAAAGTTATCGATCTATCAGTGAATTTGATCACCTGCATTCAGAGAGTTAGAGCATAACGTTCGAACACGTAATCGATAAACAAATGGTCGGAAATATGATCGATAAATTTGTAACAGAACTAATGTGCAGAGCAAGTAGATTGTGTTACCTTTTATCGAAGTCGTTATTGATGACTGATTTATCGATAACTTGATCGATAAATACACTTCAGATTTGGGTCTCTTATCAGTAACTCGATTGTTTACCTGATATTATCGATCAGCTTATCGATAATTTCCCAAAGTCTTATGTGATATTTACGCTAGCGATTACCGATCACTTTATCGATAATTTATTCATCGAATAGCTCTTCGATCAAAAAGACTACTATAGACCCGATTTATACTTGATCATTTATCTGAAACCTTAGCGATAACTGATTGCTCGATCAGTTGATCGATCAAAATACTTAACCCTGAAATTCTGACTTGTTATCATCAAAACTATAATCCTAACATTCTCCCCCTTTTTGATGATGACAAAACACAGGTTATGAATCATTTATCAGAGAGAACATCAACCAGTTTCATATTCTCAAAAAGCATGAAAAAGGGCAGATAAATATTAAGACACATTATCGATAAAAACACTATCCAGATACATAAAGGAGATAACAAAAGGGATAATATAAAGTCATGACATAGAACCAAAGCCATATAAAGTCAGATAACAAAAAGCAACTCATAAAGCCATATAAACTACGAAGTATCATCAGTTTTCTTCTCCCCCTTTTTGTCAGCATCAGAAGGGGTAGGAACCGAGGGAATGGTTAGGGAAATAGGGAGAGGAGGAAGAGGAAAAAGTGGAGAAATAGATGGAAAATGGAGGGAGTGAACAGGTTGGGGTACAGTGATAAGAGCAAGAGTCGTAGGGACAGAAGTAGAAGTAGATGGAACAGAAGGAGAAGTGGTGGAAAGGAGAAGTGGGTAAAGGAGAGGAAGGAGGGTGCAGGCTCAGGGTGCGGTGGAGAGGGAGGATGGAAGAGGAGATCCTCATAGCTGAAGCTTGTGCTAGGTGGAGTGAAGTGCTGGCAGAGAGAGGTAACTAAGCCTTTAAGCTCTTGGAGTTCCTTGTCCACTGAATTAAACCTCTCGGTGACTTCTCTTTCCAAAACCACCATAGCTTGTTGGTGAAGATCCAGAATCTTAGAGATGCCATCAAACTTCCGGTCAGAAACTTCCCCATAATCTCTGGCAGTGGAGTAGACTCTGGTCTCAAAAGCCCGAAGCTCAGCCTGAACATTTCCCTGAGTGATCTCTCCATAAAAGATGGACCAGGGGTATGAGATGGGGCAGCAGTGGATTCAGCTTCATCCTGGGTCCGAGATCTACAGCAGTTGCTTTCCCTTATCCTTCTGAGATACTTTCTGTGATGGTGTAAAGGGAACAGAAATCCTCATTTTGTGGAGTTGAGTGAGGCCAAAACCAGGAACCTTAGTCTTGATTTCCCCAGGCTCAAAAGGAGCAATGTTATGTGCCTGAAGGAAATAGGTGGCCAACTGAGGATAGGGATTGGGGTTGATCTGGACTTATTAAGAACAAAGTCCTTCATCTCAGAGTAAATAAGATCCCCATATTAATCTTTTCCCCACTAATAATCCGGGCTAGTAGAAGATAATCATCCTGAGTGAGATGTGAGAAGCTACCGGATTTGTTTACCATACACCTAGAATAGATGTAATGAATGATCCTATAGAAGTCACACATCTGCTTAGGTGGGGAAATTCAGCTCACCGGGATAATCACTGTTCTGCATTAAGATTCTATAGGCCTTTACTTCTTCATGTCACCACCTCGCACAAAATCTTGAGTCCCTAGCAGCTCATTTATTTTGGCACTGGTTATTTTAAAAAGCTCTTCCTCTCAGTGTAACTTTCAGACAATTTTCTATGAGATTGTCTTTATCATCATATTTTTCTACTGATTCCATATACAGTAGAATCTTTTAACCACTTCGGGACAGTATTCACCACCAATAATTAACCAATTCGAATAATGCTGCAGTGGGTCACTTAAATCAAGCTCAATCTGTTTATTTTTCTTCAGACCCTCTAAATCAAAGATACCACAG